>NC_137785.1:52160999-52340999 GCF_963455305.1 Plecotus auritus
ACCTGTGTTGGTCTTTGTGTCCATTTTTTTATGCCTAATGCTTCTTTCATTGCACTTAAGGTCACTACTATTGAGTCTCTAAAGAACAGCTATACGGCGACATTAGCGCTACACCGTTTTTGAGAACTTGCACTCTGTCTTACATTTTATTATTATGCAAAAACATGCAAAAGGGACATGATGTTCATTTCTAAAGAAAGCATATTCTGCATATTATCCAAATCTCTCCTTCCCATAAGGGACCTGGTCACAGAGATTCACAGAAGTATTAAAATCTTGCGGGAGCTGGGAATCTGAATAAGGAAATGAAAACTGCCAGGAAGCCAAGTTCATGGGCAAACATACAACACAGAGTGTGAGCCAATGATACTTACAGGGGTGGGACCTACCTTCCGCTGCGAGCTCTCTCTACAACCTGCTCTTTGTTTTCACAGTCAATGTGAACGCAGGGGAAATATCTCTGAGAAACGCGATCAGTTTGTTCGTACAGATGAAAGTAATCTAGACCGTTAGGAAGGGCATGGGGTTTTCTTGTTCTGAGATGTGGGGAAATGTCCTCCAGGGAACATTAAAACACACACACACACAAAAAACAAAAACAAAACAAAACAAAAAAAACAAAAACACTCTAGCCAGTTTGGCTCAGTGGATAGGGCATGAGCCCGTGGACTGAAGGGTCCTGGGTTCGATTCTGGTCAAGGGCATGTTCCTCCTTTGCAGGCTCATCCCCAGCCCCGGTCTGGGCATGTGCGGGAGGCAACCAATCGATGTGTCTCTCTCACATCACTGTTTCTCTCTCTGTCCCCATCCCTTCCACTCTCTCTAAAAATCAATGGGAAAATATCCTCAGGTGAAGATCAACAAAACAATCTAACAAAAGAAAATAAAAAATAAAAAAACAGCACTGGGTGAAAAAGTGAAGGTTCAAGAGAGAAGGATGTCTGTTTCTTATGGCGACCTCAGTGCAGGCGCAGAACCTGCCGTCAGGTTGATATGTTGCTTCGGCAATACCAAATTGAGGGGCCTGGAGAGGCATGAGCTTTGGACCCTCGGGTGTTTTTCCTGGCTTTTGAGTGCCCTCAGCTTCCCTGGTGTGTTCCTCGGCCCTCGTGTCCCCTTGTAACATGAAGGGATGAAGCAAACACAGCGTACCATCGGTGGCTTTGACTTACTAGCAGTGTCCACCCCATCCAGAGAGGCACAGGCATACAAGTTTTGTCATTTACAGTGTTGACGCTGCATTATCACCTTAAGCCTCTGAGAAAACCCCTCTCTGTTTAGATTGGTTTAAAGCTTTCTAGAAATGCCCAGAGGGATCACCGTTTTCTCTAATGTCGGTAGGTAGTAATTACTTTTTAAAGCACTGCCTCGTATATTGAACACACCCTACTTGAGTTAGCCATAATCCAGGACACTTTTTTTTATGAGCTGGATGCCTTCACTTAAATATTTATCAAGGAGACCCTGATTCTGAGGCTCCGCGGACTCCACTTTAAGGAGGAAAAAGACGTGAATGCACAGAGCTGCGGCTAAGACACATTTCAGGGGCGCTCCAGAAACAAAAGACTCATTTGCAAGGAGTTATGGAGGAGTAAGCAGACAGGCAGGAAAGCAGATGCTCCAGAGTAATGAGCTGTGGACTCCAGGCTGACGCGGGTACCAACCCAGTCAGAAGACATGCATGTGCTCGTTCACTCAATCATTATTAATTGAGCTGTTACTCCTTGCCAAGCATCCTTCTAGTGACTGGGGGACAGCAGTGAGCACAGCAGGCAAGACCCAGGAGCTCTTGGAGTTTTCTTTCTGCCGGCACCTGGAAGCACCTGCTGATGGAAGGATGAATTGGAATCTGCTGAGAGACCCGTAAAGGAAGGCATGGAGCCCGGCTGGTGTGGCTCAGTGGTTGAGTATCGACCTATGAACCAGGAGGTCATGGTTCGATTCCCAGGCAGGGCACGTGCCGGGGTTGTGGGCTCCATCCCCAGTGTGGGGCATGTAGGAGACAGCCTATCGATGATTCTGCCTCATTATTGATGTTTCTCTCTCTCTCTCTCTCTCTCTCCCTTCCTCTCTAAAATCAATAAAAATATTTTTTTTAAAAATAATTTAAAAAAATAAAGACATGGAGGTGAGGAAGATGAGGATGAGTGTCCATACTGAAGGTGAGAAAAAAGTGTCACAACATACCTTTCAATGAACATATGATTACATTTAAAACTGTAGCATAATCAATATGGAAAAAATCAATATTTTATGTCTATCAGTAAAATATTATTTTTTCATTTAATCAAAAGTATAGATATTTTTGCATTCAACATTATTTTGTACTAGTTTCAGGTGTACAGCATAGTGGTTAGACAATCATATATTTTTACAGTGTTCCCTGATTTTCCAGTATCCATCTGGGAATATCTGAAGAAACCCAAAACACCAATTCAAAAGAACAGGTGTACCCCGATGTTTATTACAGTGATATTTACAATATCCAAGATATGGAAGCAGCCCAAGTGCCCACCAATTAGACGCGTGGATAAAAAAGCTGTGGTATATGTATACGATGAAATATTACTTGGCTATAAAAAAAGAATGCTATCTTACTATTTACGACAGCATGCATGGATCTAGAGGATATTATGCTAAGCATATTTTTAAAGTTATAGAGTTATTATTATTAATAGTGTAATGAAATTACCAAAAATATTAAAATGTACACCAAGTAAAATTTTCTGTATGAGAAATCACTCAAACACGTCCCAGATTCAGGTTTACAGTTGGTTCCATAGAGGAAAAGTGCAGAATAGCTCTGTCCACATGAAGACCATGAGCCTGTCCATGAACATTTCAGAACTAAAAACCTATAACCCGAACTTACATGACTCCTGTTCAAACGCTGGGCATTATCTCACCATTTAAATTACTTAGTTTTCTTGTTTGTACTCAGATACTGGAAACTAAACAAACTACATAGGCATATTTTTGGCCAAGAAGCAAGCTTAATTCAGGAGGTTGACATCCCAGGAAATGTGAAACTATAAACTTAGATAGCAATCTGCTTTTTTAAAAAAAAATGTTTGCATGTAACTTTCCTAGAAAAGGGAAGAATAATCGTACAAAAGAGAACTTAAAATTTTAGCTGTGAAATATTAGCTGAGGTGGGCATAAATTTAGAAGCTTTAAATGTACAATGAAGTCATCTTTGTCTAAATCATGAAAAGAAGTAGAATTAATACAACCACAGGGAACTTGAGAAAAATTATAATTACTAAGAAAACAGCTTATAACTTGTTTTGACTTGGTTTTATTATTTAGCTCGTCATGTAATGTTTACCTTGCAAAGCCACAGACCAGGTCTTGGGGAAAAAAAAATATTAAAGAAAGATTTATTGTATTTGGATGCGATGAATATTTAAAACCACCCAGGACAACAGAACCCCTTAGGGAGAGGGTCTAATAAAGTTAAAAAAAATATTTGTTCCAGGCAGAACAATTTAAAATTACTCTCAGAAAGCCATCTCATCAGGCAAAGATTTAAACAAATGAAATTAGGCTAAAAAATGGATATTAGGGAAGTCCATCTGTTATCTCTTAATGAGGATGAAGATATTGTCTTTTATCCTCTTGTGTCAGAGTCACTTAACCAAGGCAAGATGCTCCACTGTGTGCGTTGCCCAAATGTTTCATTGGCAATAGATCTAGCTTGCCGTCACAGTCAACCAGCACATCTCAGTACAGGAGCTGGCGGTTCGAAGCCCACGTGCTAACAAGAGGTTGGGCCTAGCTAGTGTATCTCTGCTAAGTGTCTCTGCTCTAGCAACCCCATCCCCTGCAACTGTGGTGTAGGGCTGCTGTTTACCACGGTGGTGAAGGTTTAAGGTACATTTAGCTGACTAATTAAACACCAAAAAAGCAGAAGGGAAGCCCTGTGATGCATTTAATTCTCACACCACTCTGTGAAAGTAGGTACTATTATATATATATATTTCAGAGAGGAAAGGAGAGAGAGAGAAACATTAATGATGAGAGAGAATCATTCATCTGCTGCCTCCTGCACGTCCCCTACTGGAGAATCGAACCCACAACCCAGGCATGTGCCCTTGATTGGAATCGAACCCGGGACCCTCCAGTCCACAAGCCGATCCTCTATCCACTGAGTCAAACCGGTTAGGGTGGTACTGCTATTATATGCATTTTTCAGATGAGGGAACTCAGACACAGGCTAGGTAATTTACCCACATTGTTATAGAGAGCAAGAGTTGGGTTCGGGGTGCAGGATTGCTACCCATACTGATTTACTGCAGATTCCGTGCTCTTAGCTGCCTTCCACGGAAGAAACCTCTCTTATATCTTCTTCCCTTGCACTCTCCTGCTTCAAGTGAGTATCTGACACTGTCACATCCCTTCCAGAAGCAAGTGAAGGAAGCAGTTCTGTGCTAAGCAGAAGGCCGGGGGGCGAGGGGGGTGGGGGACGCGGGGGGGGCAGGATCAAGGGTGCCCTGGAGGAAAGAACAGACATGCATCAAATCTGGCTCTTCTCTTCTTCTTCTTCTTTTTTTTAATATATTTTATTGATATTTTACAGAGAGGAAGGAAGAGGGATAGAGAGTTAGAAACATCGATGAGAGAGAAACATCGATCAGCTGCCTCTTGCACACCCCCTACTGGGGATGTGCCCGCAACCAAGGTACATGCCCTTGACCGGAATCGAACCTGGGACCCTTGAGTCCGCAGGCCGACGCTCTATCCACTGAGCCAAACCGGTTTTGGCTGGCTCTTCTCTTCTGATGTTTGTGACCCAGGGTAGGGATATTGCCTAGTGGACAGAGCAGAGCTTTGGGACGGGTCAGGCTGGAATTCTGTTCTCATTTTAGAGACGAGGAAACTGAGCAACAGGGAAGAGAAAGCACAGGGTAGTGCATTGGAGGGGATATCATTTTTCAGTGAAGATCACAGAGATTCAAATCATCTGGCTGACTATCAAAAACCAACGCAAATGAGTTTCAGCTGTTCCCCGGGACCTACAGAAGAACAATCTCAAGGCAGGGATTCCAGAATCCACGGTTCACAGGTTCCTCCCACCTCCTCTCCACGCCCCACCCCCAGTCAGATGTACATTAGAACAACACTGGGAAGGAAGGCAGAGGTAAGGTGTTCTTTGCTATCTTTTTTATTTTTGTGATGCTTCTTGACGAGGCGATATTTCATGGAGCTGAGATTCAGGCTAAGACAGCACTTGGGATTCCTTTAGGTGGAGCAGGTGGTAAGACCTGCTAAGAGACAGCACCAGGAATCGCGAACACAGTCTTAGGAGACAGAAAGGATATGGGAGGAGGGCGAGTTGGGGAGTCAATTTGCCTAGAATAGAGTCTCTGCAGGGGCATTGTAGAGGCACTGAATGTCAATTCCGGGGTGTTCTTCCCAGAGAAATTGTGGGATGGAAGGTGGAGAAACCCACTGACACGGGTACCTGGGAGCAGGCAAATGGCGTTTACAGAAAGCACAGTACTCCTGGTTACCTGAAAGTGTCTTAAAGCAGGAAGCATATAATTCCCCATTCAATTAATCTCTTTCAGTTAGTGATAATGCATTGCTCTGGCCTACCACCGTGGGCTGCACACAACACTGCAAATGAAGCTATTCGCTAATGATGGTTAAATCTCCCCGGGAAAACACCAGTGTGATAGCACTTAAGGAATGTTTCTTCCTGGCAGAGGGCCCGGCTGCCAGAATAAATGCTTTGTCCAACCCAGGACACTTCGGAAAAGCACCTCTTTCTGGTTCACTCATTATTTAGAGAAATCTTAGGTTCTAGAGTTGGTCTCAGCCGTGTCTTGGCCATATAACCTTGGGCAGTCAATTTCTCCTTCCTTGCTCTGTTTTATCATCTGTGTAATGGGAATGATAATTGTTCCTTACAGTTTGGGTGTCGTGGGAATGAACAGTGATCGTGCTATATCCTTTAGCTCAAAATTCATTCATAACCTTTAGAAATTGATGAATAAATTGCGGATGTTCTTGTAAATACAGCCTTGACCCTGGGCTTCGACTAACAGCTTAGTTTAATACTATTAATCTGGTCTGTATTATAAGTTATCCCTTATTCTCTCCACAGCAAAATTGGTACTCGTGGCCCGTGTGTGACTGCTGGGTGCAGTTACGTTTCTTCATTGCGTAGCTGATATGTCTGTTCAATGACCTTCCTCTTGGCCTTGGTGCAGGCATGGTCAGTCTACCAGTGGAAAGGCCCTCAGATGAAGCAGGCACATTCTTGAAGAGCCTGATTAAGCTGAGGACTTTAAATTTTATATCAAGATCCTGTTTCTCTTTGTTGCCTATGGCATCATCAGGACTGGAGTTCCATTAAGATTAATTCCATTCCCCTGTGTAGGACTGAGTAGAAGCACATGAAGGGCACTGCTAGCTAACTCTCACAGAAGAGAAAGGGTCATAAGAGCTTGAGGCAGAGAGTGAGATTGAGGGCCAGGAGTGGTTAAGGGGCTCCCAAATATCAGAGAGGCTGTGGTAGTATGACTCATAGGACTTTCTTGGAAATATAGGCATGTGACAAGTTCCTATCAAGATTCCCCTACCGCTGAAACCAGTTTGGCTCAGTGGATAGAGCGTCAGCCTGCAGACCGAAGGGTCCCAGGTTCGATTCCGGTTGTGGGCATGTACCTTGGTTGTGGGCACATCCCCAGTAGGAGGTGTGCAGGAGGCAGCTGATCGATGTTTCTAACTCTCTATCCCTCTCCCTTCCTCTCTATAAAAAATCAATAAAATATATATTTAAAAAAAAAAAAAGAGTCCCCTACCTCAGGCAAGGAAAAGGTCAATATTTTTAACAATAAGGGATAGAATGAAGAGAAGTGGAGAGTAAAATATGGGGAAGTGAAAGGGAAGCTCCAAGTTCCTGACCAAAAGATCAGAATCCAGTGCACAGCTCCCCATTGTGAGGAATTAGAGCCAGTGCCATTCCAAGTCTAAGGAGATGACTCTGCAGGCCCCAGATGAACGTCATTCTGGGGGTGACCCATATGGGGGTTCTTGTAATCATGGTAGTGCCCACTTCCTGCACAGCTGCTCTAGTCCTTTATATCTTGGGGATTTCTTCCCTATTTTCTCTTCATTCTGCAACCATTCTACTAATATCCCCCCACAACCTGTCCATATTTTTTCTCTTTGCCCCCCTTTTGTTGTAATCTACTTAGAAAAAGCATGCGGATTTAGATTGGAGATACAGATTGTAACCAGGATTTCCTTTAGGACAGTGGTTGGCAAGCTCATTAGTCAACAGAGCCAAATACCAACAGTACAACAATTGAAATTTCTTTTGAGAGCCAAATTTTTTAAACTTAAACTTCTTCTAACGCCACTTCTTCAAAATAGACTTGCCCAGGCTGTGGTATTTTGTGGAAGAGCCACACTCAAGGGGCCAAAGAGCCGCATGTGGCTCGCGAGCCACAGTTTGCCGACCACGGCTTTAGGCTGTCACTATGACTAATAGCCCCTGGTTCTAACCGGAAAAAAACAGAAGGTAAGAGGCTTCTATCCCCACATCTTGCCTTGTTCTCTGTTTTTAAACCACTGTCCCCAAAACCTCAACAATAACTGTTATTCTAGATGACAGCAGACAAAGCATAGAAAGGAGGTAAGCAGCAAACAGTAATTCAGACTTCCCAGGTGTAAGTTGCAATAAACTGGCCACTCATAACAAATGTCCATCTCCAGGTTTGAGGGTACCAAATAAAGGGGGATGGGGTGGGGAAGGCTTTAGATATTTGAAAAGATTATAAAAATCAGCCCAGCTCTGGAGTGGCTCAGTGGTTGAGCGTCAGCCAATGAAACAGGAGGTCACGGTTCAATTCTTGGTCATGGCACATGCCCTGGTGTGGGCTTGATTCCCAGTGTGGGGTGTGCAGGAGGCAGCCGATCAATGATTCTCTCTTATCATTGATGTTTCTCTCTCTCCCTCTCTCCTCCTCCTCCTCCTCCTCCTCTCTGAAATCAATAAAATATATTTTTAAAAGATCAGATAATATTAGGTTGATTTATCCTCAGGCTTTTCTTTCTCTAGGGACAGAGAAATTATTATAAAGACTTAGGGGGTGGGAAATGCAGATGATCAGTCTGGAAGTCAGAGAGTAAGATAGAAGTTAAGTGAATGACTTAAGTAAGTCAGATTGCTTGGATTGAATCATTGCTTTTTCACTTATCCACACTCATTCCATTGATAAGTTGCTTAACTTCTCTCTGTGACTCATTTTCCTATCTGTAAAATGCAGATACTCCTTTAGAGCTATATGATGAAGAGTGAATCTACCTAAGTGCTAATATCATGCCTAATGTAGAGTAAATGTTTGATAATAAATCTAATGCAATATTAATAATTGTAACAATAATTATAAAGTAAACATTATTTTTTACCACTTTTATGTAAGTAAAGGAGATATGCCCCAAAGGGACTTCCTTGTCATCAGCAGGATCACCCAACTTCATTCTGAGGATCTCCCAAATGATGAGTTTGTTTAGGAAACATCATCTTCAGATTATTTTGGGAGTATGATTTTCTACGATGATACGTATCCAGTAGAATAGACTTCTTTCTTCTATTGGTCCTCACTATCCTGGCCACATTCACAATTTTCAAGAGCTCCCTTCTTACCCAAAGTCAAGGTCACAGGCACTGCTATCGCCACTCTCTCAGTAAGCAGCAGTGACTATTAGTTAAAAATAAAGCTATGAGTCAACATGTCACAGCCAGAATATTGGGTCCAACATATGCTGTATGTGTGACTTAAGTTATATAATCTCTAAATCTCAGTTGCTGTATTTGAAGTTGGTTGTGAGAGTTCAAAGAGATCATTGGGGCAGTGTACATGACACAGAGCCTGGCATATAGTAAGGAGTCAATAGTCCTTTCTCTTCCCCCGCCCCCCTCTCTGTCCTCCTCCAGGCCAAACCCGGTGTCGCCTCTCTCTCACATTCCCAGTTTTGTCCTACAGCTACACTTTCTATGTGTCATTCTTTTCCCACTATTTTTTCAGAAAGGGGACCGCAATAATCACATTATGCTCTGATTTGTATCATTTCCCTCATGTAGCATAACAAACCATGTCAACATGTAGTGGCTTAAAAAATAATAAACATGTCTTTCTCTTGGTTCTGTGAGGCAGCTGGGTTCACCTTGCTGGGAGCAGCCAAAGACTGCTGAGATGCACTTTCTAAGACTCCAATGATACCACGTTGGCTGTGTCAGATGACATTAACAAGACTAGGTTCAAGGAGTGGAGAAATAAACGTCACCTCTTGATGGGAGGAGTTGGAAATATTATGGCCACCCTTTTTTTTTAATTTATTTTAGACTGGGATGCTGACTCTCAGTTGCATGGCCAAGAAGTAAATAGCAATCTGTAGCCTACACATAGGTACCTCACAGCCATTCTCCCAGAATCTTCTTTTTAAGATGGTACATGTGCATCAGAATTCTATGCTTCAATACCTTACATGTTTGGAAAAAAGGACTATTTGCAATCTATCTAGCAGCCATCAGGTGGTTAACTATGGATTCTTTAGAATTTCAGATTAAGTAGCATTTTGTGTTACATTAAATCTACTAATTCACTTATAATGCCACAACAACTTCTGCTACGTAAGTATTAATGTAACCATTTCAACTTATTATTACTATTTCCTGATACCCATGCTGGGTCGGGTTCCTTTGATATATAGGTTCTCACAAACCCTTGTTCTTTCCTTTCAAATGACTGGTTGAGACTCGTAATAACCATTTATTTGCTTGTGATTTTGAAAATACATTTCTGCTTTTTAATAGTTGTATTACAATATAGCTGAGTGGATAAGAGAATGCATTTCTAAAGATTTCTAAGGGAGGAAAATAGGTAAAGTCTTTGCCTTTATGAAACATTTTATTATTGTTTTATTATTGATGATCCGTGTTTTATCCTGGGAGCCTAGCACAGTGCTTAGGGCTTCCAATAGAGTATATATTTGCTAAATGAATGAATGAATAAAGGATATAATGTATTAATACCAGTAAACAATACCCTGATGACTTCTGACTCCAAACAGACTCTGGTAGTTGATTGGTGGAAAGGGCCTTTGCTTTTATGCACACCACTCAGCTCTGCGTTAAAAGTCTCAGGCAGACAGGCACACGGGCATACAGCTCCCTGGTTTTAAGCCATTCTTTCCCAAGCGACTGAAGCTGGCACATAAAGGGCAGGAGTGACGGCCCTCTCCTTGTATGAGAATTGTGGGGCATTGACTGTGCTTACAGGGAAGGATTCCCATAGAATATTAACCAGTCTTGGGAGTCAGAGACCATGCGAAAGGTGTTGGTAGAAAGGAGCCTCAGGTCCCCTCTCTCTTTCCCCAAGGAGCCAGGCTTCTGATCAAAAACCTTTATTTTCTCCGCTTCTGCGAGCCTTGAGGCGAGCCCTGAATCATGCCAGCGCACACTTCATGACCCAACAAGCCCGTTTGTCATTTAATCTCCTCTGTATTGAACACGCGGAGGCAGGTTACAAAGCAGCAAAGCCCAAAGAATGAAAATGCAGCGTGTTTTCTGATTACAGGAATCCCTAATCCAAAGCTTAGAACTGGCGGCTCAAAATAGGTCCCAATTCCATCGTTATGCACCCCCACCCACCTGGCATGCCAGGGCCAGGTCAGGTGGCCCTCCAGCCAGGCGGTGGTTGAAATGTAAACTACGATAACTTGCTTCCATCTCACTTGTGGTGGCAGGGCGTTAGTTACTCTACACCCTAATGGATGATGCCCTTTATCATATTTCATACAACAGTGCCAGATGTGGGGACCATCAGTTCTTTCATCTACTAAAACAAAGATGCCAACGTTCAAGCTCACCAGATCGAGGAGGCTGAGTCTTGGATCGCATCCTAGGTTTGTCTGACTCTTCAGCTCCATTTCTGAACATTTAGCCTCTCTTCTCTTCCAAGTGAGGGTCGGCTTCCTATTGAGACATGCCCTGATTCACAAAAGGTGATCCATCACTTCCAAAGTTGACGTGTCGAAGGCATTTCTTCAACTAATGCTTTGGGGAAGTTCAAACACAATGAGTTATGATTGGTAGTCTTTTGTCCCCACGGAAGTCACTGAATGTGGTGAATGTGGTGAGGTCCAGATGGGGCAATTTATTTAAAATTTGCATCTGTGAATGACCTGTTCCAGAGGCATTTGGACTTGTGAGAACCTCCAGTTCCCTAAATTGAAAAGAAATGAAAGTCTAAATGGGGGGCTGATATTGAAGTTTGAATGTTCCTGCTCCCCACTGAGGTAATCCTGGGATGTATTGAGGTCTGCTCCACACACCCGCTGATATAATTTGACAGTGAATGCTTAATAGTAGCCTGGAGAAGGAAGACCTGGAATAAAACCATGGATGGCAAGTGTGGGAGGGAAAAGCTTCGAGTTTGTAGTCAAACATATATGAATCCAAGTCCAGATTCCATTAACAACTATCTGCTTGAAAATCAAGTTTCCTTGATCAATCTAATATATACTGAGTGGCCAGATTATTATGACCACCTGATGTTTGTAGGCAAATTAGCTATAATTTCATGCTGAAGTTGCTAGAGGGCCAGACCATTATAAATAAGGAAGCACGTTGTTTACCACGACAGTAGAAGTGATTTTTTTCTGGTGGGGGCAGCGTTATGGTTTGGGGCATGTTTTCCTGGCATGATTTGGGCCCTTTAATTGGTGTGGAACAACGTCTGAATAGCACAACATACCTAAGTATCGTTGCTGATCAAGTTCCTCCTATCACGTTGATGGCGTATCCCAATAGAGATGGCTTCTTCCAACAAGACAATGCGCCAGGCCACGGTGCTCATATTGTGCAGGAGTGGTTTCAAGAACATGAGGGAGACTTTACCTTGTTTAGGTGGCCCCCACAATCACCAGATCTCAATCCAACTGAGCATTTGTGGGATGAAGTTAAAAGAGCCATCAGGCAGCTGGTTCCACAACCATCAAATCTCACAGAACTCTACAGTGCTATTCAACAGGCATGGTGTCAAATTCCTCGCATTACCTTTCAACATCTCGTGGAGTCAATGCCAAGAAGAATCGCCACAGTATTGAAGGCAAAAGGTGGCCCAACGAAGTACTAATGGGGTGGTCATAATAATCTGGCCACTCAGTGTATATTTATTTATTACTTAAATGGAAACTATAATAATCCATAGGGAGCTAAAACTTACTTGGTTAATGCAGGGAATGTATACATGCACACATATAAATATATATATATATATATATATATATATATATATATACACACACACACACACACACACACACACACACACACAGGACATACATATGCATATATAAGATGCATATAGGTATATATTTTAATATATACTATAATTATACTAATATGATTACTACATTATCATTTATATCATATACCATTATTTTATTAGAATATAACATGATACATATAAATATATTCTCCATATCTGTTTTCAACAATGGTAATCATACCAAATTTTTGGACTGGACCCCGGATTCTTTGTCTGCCGGAATTGAAGAATGAATCCACGGACAGAAAGTGGTATAGCAAAGGTGGAGATTTATTGAAGAACAAGTACAGACTCCCACGTAGGGAGAGGGAAGAGTCCCACAGAATGGACTCCCACGTGGGGAGGGGGAAGAGTCCCCCTGGGTTCCCTTTCCCCATGGCTTATAAAGGCTGCAGATCCTGGTGCCTTGATATCCCCTCTGATTGGTCACTATTCCCTTAGATTGGTTACTATAGTAACTCCTGGGCTCAAAGGTTGAACCTCACATGTTCCATTTGAGGTTTTCCCCACTTCCTTCCCTATTGTTTTCCTATTCCCTTTGGGCTTTCTTTTCCTCCTTCTGAATGAAGGGCTTCCTTCTCTTTATTTTGTAAATATAACCTTTCTTGGCTATTTCCAGTTCCCTTGTCTTATGGAAATATACCTGTTGCTGCCTCCTTGTCTTTTGGAAATGTAACTGCACCTGACTTACTTGTGTTATGGAAATGTACCTTCTCCTAGTCCGTAGCCCCATGCTTTTTCTGGACCCCAATTCTAAAAAATCCCTATGTTCCCCCAAAATTCCTGCTTCATTAATAACGCTACAAGCCTCGTCATCTTTTTTTCAGATGGACTATGATGAGCTTGCTGTTTAAGAGACACTGACATTTAGAACCCCTCCCTTCTTGGCTTTATTTAACTGGTTTGTGTAACACAAACAAATAAACCACTCGAACACACTGTAAAGAAAATCTGCGGGGATTCTTTTCTGGCTCTGAAATAAGGCTTGTCATTAGATTGTGTATTAGGCACAGTACCCACATGTCCTTGCTCGCGCCTATTTGAGAATCTCTGGGTATAAAAATACCCACACTGAGCCAGCATTTGATTTCCTGCTGAACTGTTTTTCACATTTCCAATATAATTATGTAGCAGTTACAAAGGAAGCCTGAACTCCACAGAATACCATAGAAACCGACATTTGTTTATTCGAGAAGATATATAAAAAGCATCTAAGACAGAAACGGATGACTTCGCAGGGAACCTGATACCCAAAATAAATCTGAAACTCTCTGGATATGCATCAGAAGTGATTGAGTAGACATGGGTTTAAAAAGGCGGTTAGAGAGGCCGCTGGCATATAAATAGGAGACCTTTGTGAAGATGGGAAGTGCCGAATTAGGGGTCTTTATTTTGTCTTTGTTTTTGGAAGGAGTGATTTTGTCCCTGGTAGTGGTGTCCATCTTAAAGAAACTTAAGATCTAATACAGTCGTCACTACTGTACTAGTGTGAAGAACAAGTAATTGTTGATGGAACAAAGCATTAGTGAGTCCATCATTTCTGCACACCTCTCCTGGGCTCTCGGGTCACAGGTTGTGAAAGACCTGGCTCCAGGACTGGAGGACTACAGTCACGTTGCCCAATTAAAGGAGAAAGCCACCCAGTCAGGGTGCATGCGGGAGACAACCAATCAATGTGTCTCCCTCACAATGAAGTTTCTCTCTCTCTGTCGGTCTCTTCCCATCCCTTCCACTCTGTCTACAAATCAACAAGAAAAATATCCCTGGGTGAGGAATAACAAAAAAACAAAAAAACAAAAAAAAAAAAGGAAGGAAGGAAGAAAGAAGTTAAAAAAAGAAGGGAATTGATCTGAGTCTGTTTCAGTCGTGGTTATGGTAGCCTCCATTGTATGAACACCTATTTCCATGAGAACCTTTCTGTTGTGCTTTAGCAACATGCAGTAGACCAACAGGAACATATGAATGAGTGCCTGCGGTAATCTTCTGGTTTCAGAAAGGCCCAAGAAGCTCCCTGTTCTTTGAATAGCATGAGAATCATGAGTTAAGAAAGTTGCATGAATGCAAAAAGAGCTGTGGGCTCTTTGCTAACTCTCTGATGATCACTATTGTCTGCAAAACTGACTAACTGTCTGGCGTGACAATCAAGGAGATAAAATAAAGTGAAATTTGAGATCCTATCTAATTCCAGGAAGAATGCTTGTCACTGTCTGCCAACACTTGTCTCATTCAGTCCTCATAACAAGTTTGTAATGGACATATCCTGAGCGTAGTTTCAGAAATGTGTGAAGCAAGATTCGGGGAAATGAGGGGACAATATGTATAAGGTCAGAGATCTGATAAACTGAGGTTTGAATCCACCAGGTTAATGCCAAACCCTTAACTCTTTCTGCTGTTTGTTGCTTGTGTGACAGATGAGCAAAGAGGGCAAATATTATTTGAAAAACATGAATTTTTTTTAAATATATTTTATTGATTTTTTTACAGAGAGGAAGGGAAAAGGATAGAGAGCTAGAAACATCGATGAGAGAGAAACATCGATCAGCTGCCTCCTGCACACCTCCCACTGGGGATGTGCCCGCAACCAAGGTACATGCCCTTGACCGGAATCGAACCCGGGATCCTTCAGTCGGCAGGCCGACGCTCTATCCACTGAGCCAAACCGGTTTTGGCAAAACATGAATTTTTGTACAATTTTTTTCATGTGCCAGTAGTTGACAGACATTGTAATATATATATATATATATATATATATATATATATATATATATATGAAGAAAAAATCAGGGGGTTGAATTGTTTACAGTCTACTTGAGGTAAAAATAAATAATAGTAGAATAAGGTAACATGTTGATTTTATTCAGTGCAATAGGAACATCTGATATTAAGAGGCAAGGAATTGGGAATGATACATCAGTCCCTTTGGGAAATTTAGGCTCAATTCTTGGGCTGTCACATTTGTAACTCTGGACTTCTGGGTTTGCTTTAGGATGGGGGTGAGATGAGACAGCTCTCATTCATCTCTGGTTGATGGGTCTTCAGTGGCTGATTCAAAGCATGGTAATGAAGAGCACAGGTTTGGAGACAGACAGATATGGGACTGTGGACTGATTTTAGGCAAAGCAATCACCCTTCCTAAGCCTGGATTTTATCATTTGTAAGGTGTGGATAATGGTATCTTTCCCTATTGTTGTATACTGCACCTAACAGCAATTTTCAACCTTTTTCATCTCATCCCACAGTTAAACCAATTACTAAAATTTTGCAGCACACCAAAAAATATGTTCTGTTTTTTTGCCGATCTGACAAAAACGAAATAGGTATAATTTTGACTCATTCACACCGGTTGGCTGTTGTTGTGTTGGCTGTTGCCATGTTTTTATTTGACAATGTAAGGGGAAAGAGGTCTGCGCCCCTGACTAAAAAGTCAGGTATTGCATGTTTTAGAAATTCTTGCAGCACACCCGCTGAAAATCGCTGACCTAACACAGTGCCTAGTATTAAAATAAATATATAATGAAAAGAGACTGATTGGAATATATGGGGCAGGATTAGGGCAGCAAAAGGCTTTGATCCTTCAAGACAGCAAATTCAAAGTTTGGTCCAGAGAGACTTAAAGTCTTTGAGACTCTTTCATGGGTTCCATGGGGTCAAAATGTGTTGGTAATAATACTGAGGTGCTATTTTTCTTTGTGTGTGTGTGTGTGTGTGTGTGTGCTCTCACAGGTGAGAGTGGAGTTTTTCTAAGGTTACATAACGTGTTGATACCATTGCTCAATGGCTAATGGAATGTGTGCTAGTGTATTGTTATCTTTTAAGTAATTAATTGTCATTTCTAATTGATAAATATTGAAAGATATAACCCAGTTACAAAAGTTTTTGGAAATAAAATCTTTTGGGGTTTTTAATAATTTTTAAGTCTACTAAGAGACCCTGAGACCAAATTCTTTATAAAAATTATTGCCTTAGCCAAAACCGGTTTGGCTCAGTGGATAGAGCGTCGGCCTGTGGACTGAAGGGTCCCGGGTTCGATTCCGGTCAAGGGCATGTACCTTGGTTGCGGGCACATCCCCAGTGGGAGGTGTGCAGGAGGCAGCTGATCGATGTCTCTCTCTCATCGATGTTTCTAGCTCTCTATCCCTCTCCCTTCCTCTCTGTGAAATATCAATAAAATATATTTTAAAAAAAAATTATTGCCTTAGGAAGGCATTTATTTTCTCAATTATTTGGAAGTAATTAGTTGAGATATAGTAACTTTTTTATCACATCCATAAAACAATTTATCGCCCTAACCGGTTTGGCTCAGTGGATAGAACGTCGGCCTGCGGACTCAAGGGTCCCAGGTTTGATTCCGGTCAAGGGCATGTACTTTGGTTGCGGGCACATCCCCAGTGGGGGGTGTGCAGGAGGCAATTGATTGATGTTTCTAACTCTCTCTCCCTCTCCCTTCCTCTCTGTAAAAAAATCAATAAAATATATTTAAAAAAAAAATTATCACTTATAAAATGTATGGTGGATATTAAAAGAAGTAATACATATAACATCTTTAGCAGGAGTAATGGGATAGTATATATAGTAAGTATATAGTATATATATGCTAGGGGTTGTTAAGAACAGAGTAAAAACAAAGTTAGCCCCAATGGAAATATTTTGACATGATAATGTGCATTTTCAGAATCTCATCAAATAAGGTTGCTTTCTCAAGAGACAAAATTGTTTTAGGCCAGACCAAGACTTGCCTACTGCAAAATCCCTGGTATTACTCTTTCAGAGAGAGCGATGAGCAGGCATAGGGCACTGAGAGGGTCTCAGGATGCAGGCTGAGAGGACCCATCCAGTTACTGCCAGAGAGAGATGCTCTGCTGCTCGAAGGACCAAGCCAGATGCACTCTTCCAGGGACCAGCCCTGCCTCCAGGAATAGGCAGATTATCAGAGCATAAGGCCACCGAGATTTAATTACACATCTAACTCCCATTGCTCTCACTCCATATTTTTCAAGCCACTCTTTTGGGGATATTTCATTCCATTTTGGAAATAGCTGTAATCATTTTCATTTCCAACAACAGTGCAAAAGGGTGCCCTTTTCTCCACATCCTCTCCCACATTTGTTTGTTGATTTATTGGTGACAGCCATCTGACAGGTGAAAGGTGATATCTCACTGTGGTTTTCATTTGCATTTCTCTGATGATCAGTGATGCTGAGCATCTTTTCATATGTCTATGGGCCATCTGCATGTCCTCTTTGGAAAAGTGTCTATTTAGGTCCTTTGCCCATTTTTAAATTGGATTGCTTGTTTGTTTTTTTGGTGTTGAGTTGTATGAGTTCTTTACAGAGTGATGGTTGCCAGAGGGGAAGGGAGGTGGAGGACTTGGTGAAAGAGGTTAACGGTCTGAGAAGTACAGATTGGAAGTCACGGGGTGTAAATTACAGCACAGAAAATATACTCAATAATATTGCAATAATTTGTATGATGCCCGTTGGGTACTGGAAAAATCAGGGGGAACACTTTGTAAAGTATATGATTGGCTTACTACTATGCTATACAAGTAGGACAAATACAAAATAATATTGAATGTGAACTGTAATTTAATTTTTTAATAAAATAATTGAAAAAAGTAATAGCTGCAATAAAATATGCTGACCCAGATAATAGTAGTAATAATAATAATAATAATAATAACACCAACTACCATTCCCTCATTTCTGTGTTTTTTTTTAATTTATTAAGATGTGATATTGGTTAATACCATTACATAGGTTCAATCTTAATGCCAGTGCTGGGTCTAAAACTACTCAGCAAAATGTCCCCGGGTATACCAAGTCTAGCTGCCCCCCGTCGGGTGCCCGCAGACCTTTGTGGTGAGGTGGGGTGTCATGGAGTCATCAGGGGGAGGCCAGAAGAGTTTATCAGGCACCAACAAACCAAGATTTGTCCATGAGAGGGGAGGGCTCTGCACCAGTTGGAATTCAAGGGAAGAATGACCCTGTCCTAGAGCCATACAACTCAGTCTGTCCCAGATTCTGCTGGGCCCAAGGTCAGCAGGGCGGGGCCACTAGGGCATTCCCTCACTACTTGAGCTTGCTGTCTTCCTCAGTGCTTGACACCGCACTTGAGTAGTCAGCCACGTGCTTTTAAAAACTTCCCTACATGGTTAGATAACATATTAACAACATTGTGCCAGCTAGTGTGGCTCAGTGGCTGAGCATTGACCTGTGAACCAGGAGGTCACCAGTTTAATTCCTGGTCAGGGCACAAGCCTGGGTTACTGGATCCATCCCCAGTAGGGGGCGTGCAGGAAGCAGTTGATAGATGATGTTTCTCTTTCATAGATGTTTCTATCTCTCTACCCTCTCTCTTCTTCTCTCTCTAAACAAAAAAATAAATAAACATTTTTAAAATTGTATGAATGAGAAACGTGGACAGCTATTGTATGTCTCAAGGCTTCAGGGATGTCACAGCTATGGCCTGGTAGAGCCAGACGTTGGACCTACACGTGTGTCTCACCAGAACCTCTGCCTAACGTAGTACACCACACGATGGTGCCTTTAGCAGGCACTTTCTTCTCCCTTGTACGTAAACATTTGGTTTTTTTGTTAATCAGGTGTCTTCTGAGAGCTTGGCTGATGCATGGCGGAACTCATTCACTCCAGGAATGAGCTCACGGACTAAGGTTTCTGTTTCTACAAAGCTGAGGACAAACCCCTAAATCTCAGGGTCCCCGGCAAGATGAATGATACATTAGAAAACTTAGTCACAAAACTGAGGCCCTTGCCTGGTGAGGATAACCTTGGCCTCCAGACTTTAGTTATACCAGTCGTAGGAATTCCTTACATTTCTACTTTAAGATTTTATACTTTGTAGACCGATTCTGTCTTCTTGACTGCATCGTAGCCTCAAATTAACTGTATGAAAACAGACCAGGGCTGGTATTCTTACTTTGCGTTTTCGGTGATGTAGCTGAATGTCAGAAAGCTTGTTTCCTCAAGATCATTCGAGTCATGCTGCAACCCCCAGGCTTCCCATGGATTCATAATTAGAAGCGCTCCCCTAATATTTATTCTGCAAGAACAGGTATAGGCCAGAGCGATTCTAGCAATGCACACTGTGTCAATGGCAAGAATGAGAGCGTCTGTTGGTCACAGTGTGTGGCAAGAGCATCGCGCACACTTGCAAATCTGCAGGAACTGTGTTGGAAAACACCCCGCTGAGTGTGAGCATCTCAGAAGACATGTAACTGAGGATGTGTCTGTTTCCACGCTCTTCGAGGGAGCAAGATGCTGCTGGCTTGCTCCGCACAGAGCGTCCTCCTCTCGTCTTTCAGATTGCCCTTTCCAAAGTACACAGAGGCATCTCTCGAGCTGAGCATGCTTGGGGCTCGAAGGGATGGTCTTGTGTTTATAGGATAATCGTGGCCTGAAGCTCCTCTCTAGACCAGAGGTAACTTGCACAGACAAATTAGCACAATTTCCCTACATATGATATTGAAATGGTAGGCCGGCAAGTAAAAAGGTTACATTATCCCATTTTATTATATTGACTAGAGGCCCGGTGCATGAAATTCATGCACGGGGGGACAGGGGGTGTCCCTCAGCCCAGCCTGCACCCTCTCCAATCTGGGACACTAACTGCTGGCTCCCAACTGCTCGTCTGCCTGCCTTCCTGATTGCCCCTAACCACTTCTTCCTGCCAGCCTGATCACCCCCTAACCAGTCCCCTGCCAGCCTGTTTGACCCTAACTGCCCTCCCCTGCAGGCCTGGTCACCCCTAACTGCCATCCTCTGCCGGCCTGGTCACCCCTAACTGCCCTCCTCTGCAGGCCTGGTCACCCCTAACTGCCTTCCCCTGCAGGCCTGGGTCCCCCCCAACTGCCCTTACCTGCAGGCCCGGTCACCCCCAACTTCCCTCCTCTGCCGGCCTGGTCACCCCTAACTGCCCTCCCCTGCAGGCTTGATTGCCCCCAACTGCCCTCCCTTGCAGGCCTGGTCCCTCCCAACTGCCCTCCCTTGCTGGCCTGATCACCCACAACTGCCCTCCCTTGCAGGCCTGGTTCCTCCCAAATTCCCTCCCCTGCTGGCCATCTTGCGGTGGCCATCTTGTGTCCACATGGGGGCAGGATCTTTGACCACATGGGGGCAGCCATCTTGTGTGTTGGAGTGTTGGTCAATCTGCATATTACTCTTTTATTAGATAGGATAGAGGTCTGGTGCACGGATGGGGGCCAGCTGGTTTGCCCTGAAGGGTGTCCCGGATCAGGGTGGGGGTGCCCTTGGGGTGTGGGGCGGCCTGCGAGAGGGGCCTGTGGTGGTTTGCAGGCCGGCCACGCCCCCCGGTGACCCAAGCGGAGGTCCTGGTATCTGGGGTTTATTTATCTTCTACAATTGAAACTTTGTAGCCTGGAGTGGAGCCAAGCCTTCTGCTTGCTCCATGGCGGCAGCCATTTCTGTTGGGATTTATTTATCTTCTATAATTGAAACTAGCCTTAAGCAGAGGCCAAGGCAGGCCAGGGCTGCAGAAGCTTGGCTTCCTCCATCACCGGGGGCAACCCTAGCCTCCTACTCTCACTGCCATTTCTGTTTGGATTTATTTATCTTCTGTAATTGAAACTTTGTAGCCTTGAGTGGAGGCCTGGTCCAGCAAGGGCAGGCGGAAAGCTTGGCTTCCTCCATTGCCGGGGAAACCCAAGCCGCCCTCCTGCTCTCTGTGGCTGCAGCCATCTTGGTTGGGTTTATTTGCATATTTGCTCCTGATTGGCTGGTGGATGTGGCTGGTGGGCGTGGCTGGTGGGTGTAGCAGATGTATGGTCAATTTACATATTACTCTTTTATTAGATAGTATGTGTATCTCTACACACATTACTGAGGGAGCACCTTAGGGATGGAAAATGCCCACTAAGTCTGTCTTTCTATGTCAATTGACTGTATCCAAGTCAATATCATTTGGGCTCCTTGGAGATATCCTGATTTATTCCAGCTATATTCTAGATACAGAATGTCCCCTCTCTCACCCCAACTTCTATCTTTCCTCTCATGGAATCATCCTTGAGTTTCTTAAAGAGATACAACTAATTTTAAAAATGTATACAGGTCGCCCTAGCTGCTTTGGCTCAGTGGATAGAGCATCAGCCTGTGGACTGAAGGGTCCTGGGTTTGAGTCCGGTCAAGGGCATGTACCTCACTTACAGGCTCAATCCCCAGCCCTGGTTAGGGCGCATGCAGGAGGCAACCAATTGAAGTGACTCTCTTACATCCATGTTTCCCCCTCTCTGTCTTTCCCCTTCTCTTTCACTCCCTCTAAAAAAAATATCAATGGAAAAATATCCTCGAGTGAGGATTAACAACAATAAAAAATGTATACAGTCCATTGTTGGAATACTGGGTCAAGGAAGATGTGAATTTCAGATCCTGTTTCAGATTTTAAAACAATAGAGTGCCTTCTTTTCTTACTATAGTTAAAGACTAAAAGCCAAAAACAGTAGAACTCACTTGCATTAATCTGAGAGCATATTAAAACAATTATATGCCTATAACTCTGTGATGCCCAAACATCTGGAAGCAAAAATGAAAAATTGAACAGATATTTTACCCCCACACAGCCAAGCAACAGCTGCCCGGGGACGGCGAGAGGGTATCTCAACTAATTTTGATGAATTGGAGAAAGAAACCAGGGTTGCCCATTTATTAAATCTTGGGATCATGGATCTAATTACAGTAATCTCATCTGAGGATTAGGTGGCAGCCTGAGGTGGCAGCCTGTAGCATTTGAAGATCATCCTTTTTTTGGTTTTTCAATTCTCAAATGTGTTTATCCTTTTTTTCCCTCAGGAAAAAAAATGTTTTATTTATTATATCCATTTGAAATTTAGACTTCTGATGTAAGCACTTGATTTAAACAACAAAGACTTCCTTAAAAATTACATTACTACTACCTTCTTATATCTCCTTATTCACAAAGGTTGGGTCCTGGTTGTACTGGCAATTTTATTTAAAGAATCCAATAGAATAACAGTGATGATCTCTTAATTCATCCAGCTTACAGCTCTCTACACATATTTCATTAATTCTTACAGCATTGCTCTGAGGTCTGTAAAGGGCAAGTATTATTGGACCCATTTTTCAAATATAGAAAACAAGATAAAATGAGATAGACAATCATTTTTCTAGGATGGCAATAAGAGCCTCTCCATTTTTGTGGTTACCGTATTGCTTTAAAAACATTACAAATATTAGCTGATTGATTCATGTGGAAATCATTTGTTACACTTTTACCAGGATGAGGTATTTAGATAGCTAGATAGATAGATAGATAGATAGATAGATAGATAGATAGATACCTATATTTATGTTCTGAGGTGAAGAGTGAAGGGAATTGTTTCTATATATTAAAATGAACATTGAAGAACTAAGAATTACTTTAGGTCAGTTAATCTCTTTGTCTCCGTCATGCCAATGGTTATATTGACCCTAAATGTGTCAGTTTCCCCTGCCTCCTGCCCCCCCTCTCCCCCCCATAGTTCATGAAACAACAGACTGTGAAGATAGAGAATCTCTGGTGTACTTTGGTGTTGAGACAAATGACATTCATCTGACATATCTGTGGTCATGTGTAATGGTTCTTATGCCGCATCAGTAACTGCTTATGAATGGCAGTAATTACTTTTACTTTCCCAAGGATAAACATTTGGAACCATTTGTGGGAGAAACACAGGGAAAGTGATGATGTCGGGTAACACTCTTTGAGTCTAAAACCCATTTCTTTCTCAACCGACTCCTCCTGACGGCCTCCCAATGCCTTTTCGCACTTTTGTCATCAAAGAAGGAGTTTAGGGCAAATAGCCTTTTGTTTGAATTCTGTCTGGGCCTCGTATTTATTATGTGACTATGGAAAAGTCGCCTCGTGTTTCTGAGCTTCCGCGTGACATGTGAATGATAACATCGGTATCATACGAATGTTGTGTGACTAAAACAGAGAAACCACCTTTTTAGCACTTAGTGCCATGCCTGGCACATTGCAAGGGATGATTAATTGTATTAGGTATATTCATTCATTTGATTGTTACATATTGCTGACCCTAAATTATTCATCTTTGGGTCTCCAGGGCCTAGCAGACACTAGAACATGATGCTCAATAACATTAGTGGCTATTATTAAGTGTTATTAATGAAGGTCTCCCTTGCTCCATTAGCCATTTATTTTGCTGTTGGAGATAGAGCCTTATTTATGTATTTTTTATTTCACTTTGGAGGATTCTAGGAACTACCCAGAATCCTGATGTCTTTTCTAAAGGCTTTAAAGCATTTTCCAGCCATACCTCACTACTTATTCAACAAAAGGATTATAAATTTTTTTTTAAAAAAAGAAAAACTAACCATACTCCTGAAATCCCCAAACTACCTATTCAATGTGAATATTGTTTGTTTTCTTGAAGTTAAACTCCAGGCATACTAGTAAGTGGAGTACCGATTCTGCGTTGCTCATAAGTTCCCAGGTGATGCTGACATTGCTGGCCAGGGGACTAACTTTGAGTAGCAAGGCTCTATTCAGCATATAGTTCATCGTCATCATAAGCCGAGGTTTCCCAAAGCTCAGCGTGCCCTGCACTCACCAGGAGAGCTTACTGAAGCACAGATTCCTGGGCCCCACCCTCAGAGTTTCCCATTCATTGGGTGTGACTCACAGCCCAAGCATTTGCATATTTAACAAGTTTCCTAGTGATACTCAGACTGAGGCCATCAATTGCAAAAGATTGATTGACCTAGGCCAGCTCCTCCCCTATTCGAAAACTCTTGCAAACAGTTTTGAAAAAAAACATATTTGGTTTTTCAGTATTAGGTAGATGATGATCAGCAGGAAGTTGGGTTTTAAAGTTAAATTTTTATTTTAAATAATTGTACATAGTAACTCCCCCTTATCCAGTGGGGATAAGATCCAAGACTCCCCAGTGGATGCCTGAAACCGTGGATAGTACCGAACCCTATAAATACTATGATTTTCCTATACATACATAACCTATGATGAAGTTTAATATATAAATTAGGCACAGGAAGAGATGAACAATAATGACTAATAATAAAATAGAACAATTAACAATACACTGTAATGAATGTTGTGTGAATGCCTATGGTGCCCATGTTAAGTAGAGTAAGGGTTATTGAACATAAGCACTATGGCTGACGTGACAGTCGAGCCGATAACCGTGGAGATGCTTGGTCATCATTATCACTTGCACCTGTGGATTGCCTCTCTTTTGCTGGCAGCCCAGGACATGGCTGTTGGCCCGGACTTATGTGTTCAGATGATCAAGTTCAAACACAAGTTGGAATTGGTTGTGCTAACTCTGCTCTCAAGAGGGGGAGGGACAGGGAGAGACATCCACTTGTTGTTCCACTCATTTGTGAATTCATTGGTTGATTCTAGTATGTGCCCTGACTGGGGATACTTTTCCTGTGATGTACCAGGTTATCCAGGCATCTGCCCATCTATCCATCCAATCCTTTACCCACCTTTTAATTATATTTTCATTCAACTAGTAATTTAATAAACACTTATTGAATAACCATTAGGTACAAAACTCGGGGTCAAGTTTGGGTGAGATGTGAGGGACATTAGAAAGGAATCTATCTATCTTTGAGAGCCCAGAAATTTTCCTGGGAAAGAGAAGGGATTGTATGTTTGGACAGAACACCTTATGAGACCATACACTGAGGCCCAGAAATGCGGGGAATCCTGCCTTATTTCTTAAAAGTAGTGTTTGTAGTTTCTTCATCTCAAATGTAGTCATACTGATTTAATTTCCAGTAAATAAATATAAAGAGAATAAGAGGTAGTATATAATGATATCCAGTGTGACACTGGTAGATGATGGAGACATGACAGCTGATGCTATTGTTGTTTCCAACATTATTTATCATTATCACATCTCCTACCCCAACTCAAATAAGTCAGCACCTTGCAAACCCTTCCTGACATTGAACATGCTTGTCCTTTTGCTCACTTTTGGCTCCACTAGCTGGGTTTGAGTCATGAAGACTGGTATTTATTTACTGATCATAATTTAAAGATTCAAAATAGATTTAATGGACCTAGAAGAGTAAATGCACATAGTAAGTGTGCAATTGTGCTTTGTATAATTACAGAGATTTCTCATTCTCCCCATTAGAAAATCAACTTCCCAAGTCTTGGTAAAAAAAAAAAAAAGATTTAGGTTTTACAATATGAACTTCTAATTTCTTAATCATCATCATTTTATAATGTGCATGAACATATCCTCTAAAGGCCTCTTGATAAATAAAACAGTTTAAATGATGAATTGTCCCTTTACTAGTAGAATACTTAACTTCTCTTCGAGATTTCAATTACCAATAGTAATGTGTGGCTATGATTTTAAACTTGCAGAAAATGTTTTAGGACAAAAAGTATAAATTTTTTTTACCCCCAAGCTCTGTAGAGATGGATGTCTTGTATCTACATGGTTTTATCAAAACCCTTGTTGCTTATCACCAGTCCCCCTGGACCATTCCTCATGACATTATTGTTTTCTGCCTTGAATAGACTGTCATGTCTCTGCATTTTCAAATACTAGTTTTCCTCAAAGGTTCAAATCAAATGTTACTCCATTTGGAAGCAGTATATGTTGCTGAGGTTATATGGGAATTCAGAGAAGGCAGGGGTGACTAATTTATAATTAGAGTTAGTGGTTTATGTGCCTTCTGTTCCCTCCCAGACTAATGTGTCACCAAGGGCAGAGACTACATCTTACACTTTTCTCCCATCCTCATATCTGATAACATGCAAAGAACCACATTATAAACTAGTAGCCCTGTGCATGAATCTGTGCGCCAGGAGCTTGCTGCTACCCTCCAGTAGCTCTCTGCCTGCTGCCCCGCCCTCCTATAGCTCCCTCCGCGCCACCCCCCGCCATAGCTTGCTGCCCTGCCTGCTCCTGTAACTCTCCGCTGCTGCCCGCTTGTAGCTCGCTGCCCCACCCTCCTGCTGATCTGTGATCCGGTCATTATGCAGTCGGTCATTATGCTTCATGGCGAAACGACCATTTGCATGTTGCATCTTTATAATATAGGATGGTAGACATAGATTCACTGAATGAGTAAATAATCTTCCTGGGTCCTTTTTGTATATCTTACAGTGCTTGTAACCATCTGTTTATAATATGCTCAATACTCTTCATAAAGAGATAAAATACATCAGTCCATATGGGAAAAGAAGCCTGGCTGGTGTTGCTCGGTGGTTGAGCATCGGCCTATGAACTTGAAGCTCATGGTTCAATTCCTAGTCAGGACACATGCCTAGGTTGCAGGTTCAATCCCTAGTAGGAGGCGTGCAGGAGACAGCCGATCAGTGATTCTCTCTCATCATTGATGTTTATATCTCTCCCTCTCCCTCTCCCTTTCTCTCTGGAATCAATAAAAATATATATATTTTTAAAAATATATGAGGAAAGGGCACCGAATTCTTGCAAAACTTCTGAGGTGGGGCTAGACCAGAGGAGAGGTTTCCTAAGGAGATAAAACATCCTCCATCCAGGAACAGCAGTTGGTTGCATACTTTAAAGTTAATAACCCAAGCCTAATTCTTTGTTAAAACCTAGAGTAGTTTTGTCTTACATTATCGCAATTTGGTAATCAAGCAAAAGATGTCGCTTAATTCTCTTCGCAGTCTGTCACTGTTATCTGCAAGTCTGTTGCTACCCCCCAGAAAATAATTTTCTTTACTAACCATCCCGAAATCTGTGATTGACTATTCCAAACGTTAGTCAGGTTCTCCCTTTAGAATCTCTGCAGTAGCTGCTCCGTGGGCCTGGAATGCATATCCTCTTGCTATAGTCAAGATGGGCTCCATCTTTGAGTCTTTGCCCTACCCTTACCCCCACCAGTACTAGATTTCCCTTACTCTACCTTTTTTTTGTTTGTTTGTTAGCATTTATCCTCTCTGACATATCATATAATTTGCTCATTGTTATGTATGTTCATGAATTCTTCCCTATGGGTAGAATGTCTTATGCTGTAAACTGGTATCATCCCAACAGCTACAGTATTGGTAATAAATATTCAATAACACTGAATGGCTATTTACAATTCAATAAGTATTTACTGAATGAAGGAAGGATTGATTGAATAAATGAAAGGAGAAAGAACACATAAACCAGGACTGGACTATGAACAGTTACCATTTGGCTGAAAGAACTTTGGCTAATACCTAATGCCATTGTGTAATTAACCGGTCGTATAAGAACATGCTTAGTGTTCATAGACATCTTCAAATATTTGAGCTGGAAAGTTCAGCACAACTCAGTGTAATATAATTATCTTTCTGTTTTCATAACGTGGAGTTTGAAGCACAGAGAGAGCACATAGAGTTCCTGCTACATGCAAACTATTAAAACACACACACATACACACACACACACACACACACACACACACACACACACACATTATTAATCTGAGCCTGGGCCTGCATTCCAGCCCAGAGGTTTTGTCACTACACTACTTTTGTACAGCTACCACATGAACCAACTCTTTGCTCTTCTTATTCACGATGTTAATGAATTCTGCCCATATGGACCGTTTAGTCAAGATGGCTCAAAAGGTGATTGGACAGTCTTTATCTTAGACGTATGAGTATATGTCTCCTTTACGCCAATGTGTGTTTTTTAATCTCTCAGACTGCTTTTGTTTGTTTTGTTGTTTGGTTTTTTGGAAAGAAAGTGAGAGAGTATTTATGGCAAATTATTTTACCCTAGATATGCTTCTTGGGGGAAATCCTTTCTGCTAGTAGGTGGCTTTGTAACTCCACACCTGTGCAGTCTGTATCAACTTAAAACTTAAGGTAAATATTCTAAAACCACAAGGGATTTGACTGTTCTTTGGAACGAGTCACACATGAATTCCAAGCCTGTGTTCCATCAGTAATTTTTTTCTAATTTTTTTACTCCAGGGAAGTGAGATAGTTTCTCTATGCCTTTGATTTGCCATCTGTATAATGGATATTAAGGCTAACTGAATAATAAACCAGCATGCATCATTATTAGCTTCCTTTTTCTCTTCCCTTCCTTTGCCTTCCTCCCCCCCACGCCCCCCCACCACCCTGTTAGCGTGAAACTATACTCATTGTTATTCATATGATGAAATGATTTGTTTAATTGCCTTCATACATTAGGCAATTAATTCTTTTTAGTGTTGAGCAAATTCCAACAATTTCCTGAGAAGAAATTATAATGAAGGTTTATGTGCAAGAAATTAAAAGTTAGAAAATCTTTTTATTCTCACAGTTATGAAAAATCACCGGGATAGGCAATATTTGACATTACAAAATTCTGAATTGCTCTCGTGCATTTAATTGGAAATAAATATGGATATTGGGGTGAGACACTACACAGTGAAACTCATTTGCAGAGTTTTTTGTTATTGGTGTTTTGGGTTTTTGGTGTGTTTTTTTTTTTTTTTTTTGGTGTTTTGGGGTTGTTTTTTTTTGTTTTAGAGTTGGGGGTTTCCAGTAGAGAATGCTCAGAGCCACATCATCACCAAAGATTCAGACTTCAGTAGGCAGAAATCCTGAAAGATATAGAATAAATCAGAGTCAACCTGATTGCAGGAAAAACAGTAATTTGTCGTGCTGTGACTGCATGACCTGTAATTTCAATGCAGGAACCAGAGGAGGAAGAAAATTATTATAACAACTCCTAATTGAGTTTCACTGAGTCACTTCAAGCTATAACTTAGCCCATTTATATTTGGTAGGTAATCCCCTGACGGTTTGGCTGAGTGGTCAGAGTCGAGGCCCTCAGACCAAAGAGGTCATGGGTTCGATTCCCGGTCAAGGGCACGTTCCTCTGTTGCAGTCTCCCTAGCCCTAGTAAATATCCAGGTGGAATTTACTTCCTGTTAATGATAACCGGGATTTTCTAAACCTGTGATTGGCAAACTGCGGCTCGCGAGCCACATGTGGCTCTTTGGCCCTTTGAGTGTGGCTCTTCTACAAAATACCACGGCCCGGGCGAGTCTATTTTGAAGAAGTGGCATTAGAAGAAGTTTAAGTTTAAAAAATTTGGCTCTCAAAAGAAATTTCAATCGTTGTACTGTTGATATTTGGCTCTGTTGACTTATGAGTTTTCTGACCACTGTTCTAAACCATAAAAACTGCTCACCAGTTGGCTTGAAGTCTAAATTTCTACTCCCAGGGTCAATGCTAGGAGAGGCTCTTTCTTTCTAGAAGCAAAGCTTCACGGAGAATGTATAGAAATACAGCCAGCATGAATGCTGTTGTCCAATCCTCACAAGACCTCTGGTGTAGACAGAGAAAGATTCTTAAATGAAGAAGGGGTTTTCTCACTATGGTTCTTAGCAGAGGGAGCCTGCTCAAGCCTGTGGTTGTGGTTGTTGTTGTTTTTCCCCAGTCAGTGTTTCTGGGCTCAAAAACCAGACCCATTGAGTCTCACTGTCCCACACATTCTGCTAGTCCCAAGAATTCAAGAAAAACTGCCTACCTTTTCACTGCGGCTCTGTTAAATGGCATGAATTTACCATTCCACCCTCTGTCCGTATTGCAGGGTCCAGCTTGAATAGCTGGGATGCCATAAACGCACCTGTTCCCTTCATAAGAGGGAATTACAAAGAAAGCCACACGTGCCCCCTCAAAGGGACTGTGCTCTCCTCGTGGCATCAGGTTACAGGAGCGCAGGACGTGTTTGACCCTTGACCTCCCAAGCCCAGACTCGGATCATCCCTGGTTGCCAACAGGCCTCTGCTGGCAGTGGAGACCGTTTCCAGCAAACACCAAGAAAAAGGCGTCAGTCTCATATGTCCTTACTGGGGTGAATGCTCAGACTTTACGTCGAGAAAGGAGGGGGTTGATTGTAGAGAAAGAAGGTCCACACACCAACAGCTTGATTCTGCAGTCCTGTGTATGTCATTCGAACGCATGAGGGAGGGCAGAGAAGTCGGGTGGTGCGATGACACCCCCCTAGGAGGCCTACACCCTCCCCACATTTCTCACTCACTTTATCTGGTTTCCTTTGTGCCCATCAGTTAGTTTCATCTGAACCTGAGAGTCCCCACCCCTAGCCCCATGGTGAATGTGGGTGCTGTTTGGTTGGTTTCCCTATTTGGTATCTCCTGTCCTAGAAGAGGGTCTGGCACTCAGGCAGTGTAAGGTCACTATTTGTTGATTGAATGGAAGTTGGAACAGTAACTTTTAAAATTACAGTTGTTGTATGTTAAATGTTCATGAGAGAGAATAATCATGTTTCTTTATCCATAGTGTTACATAAAAATGAGCCCGGCCAGTATGGCTCGGTGGTTGAGCGTCGACCTATGAATCAGGAAGTCACGGTTCAATTCCAGGCTTAAATCCCCAGTGGCGGGGGCAGGTGTGCAGGAGGCAGCTGATCAATGATTGTCTCTCATCATTGATGTTTCTGTATCTCTCCTCCTCTCCCTTTCTCTCTGAAATCAATAAAAATATATTTAAAAAAAATAAATATGAAAGCATGGTGCCATGAAATACCTGAAAGTAAGTGTTTAGTAAACAGCAAATATTTTTTAAGCTGCTGCTGCTGCTGCTGCAGATATTCTGATGTGGGAAGCATGGGTTACTAATGGAGTAAGGTTTGGGTTTGCAAGTAGGATTTCACTGTCCATTGGATTGTACTGAGAGAGACTTATATAAAGAATCCTCAGAGCTTAGACCCCAGTCATGCAATTTTCTCCATCACCCAGTGGAGCACAGGAAACATCAACTACAGTGGTTCCTTCTCCACAGATGGATCCAGTACCCCGATGGGGGAAAGCTACATGAAAATGATTACTGTTTGAAGGGGGCTGGGCTAAAGGTGGAGATAAATTAGATTACATCTTACTTTGTTCAAAGCTGTGCCCCAAGCAGGCCAGGCCAGGCCAGGTCAGGAAGGAGAGCACAGTCAAGTGGATTATGTGCAAAAGCAAAGATGCAGATGCCAGCGTGGAACTGAGCCTTCTGCTTGCAGCGCCGTTCGCTCATCTTTTACCTTTTGTTGTGATGTGTGAAGGAAAAATCACTTTTCACTTCTATCTTTGACATGTTTGTGTGGCTTTTCCTTAATGACGGTATTTTTGGGAGCATACAGAGCTTTTTGCCATCTCCATAAATTCAGTCAAACAAAAAGCCTCCAGTAGTTCTTCTTCTTCACCACTAGCTGCGGTTGTTTTTCCAGCATCATCGAGGATCCCAGCATCGGCCTGTGTCCTCTCACTTTCTCATAAGGTTCTGAAATAAGCTTGACACTTTGTGTCCTTATCAGCCTCTCCTTCTACATTGCAAATTTGCCTGATAGATTTAGTAGGTCCTGGAAGAATTTATTCGCCTTTCTATAATAGGGTAGATATTTTAAAAGTGAGCTTAGTACAGCTAGCAACTAATTTTTACCTACAACCAGAGAGAAAGAGAGAGAGAAGTTTAGCCATCTCAGGTTGCACAATGCCATTATGAACAAGTGTTCTGCTTGCCTCTGTAAACACAAAAAAATACGTAGTGCTTCCTATTACTTAGAGATTTGCATATTTTGCCCAATGTATCTCATATATCTTCTTTGTTTTAGTCCAGGAATACGTAATATTCTGTGTCTACTTAGGTTTCTAATACACGTTGATAGACGGTTTTGTGGATGCAAATGCGGTTGGCAGAAGTAGCGATGTATAGATGTAACCATGTATAGCTATGTTTACATTCTCATGTAGTCAAGCCCTTTAATATTTACTTCTGGGAATAAATCAACATCATCCCTTTCCTTGTCATGTCCTTGACCCTGAGGTGGCGGGTTGTACTGCAATCACTCCAGCCACCTCTGCTAATCATTTATCTTGAATTATGTATTTGTTTTTTAACTCAATATCTTGGTCCACTGTCACAATACATGCAGAATTTATTGTGGCCAAAGCACAGATGGAGAAAAAGCAGTCTCCGGCAATCTGTCTGGCTTAGTAGTCAGAGCATTAACTAAAGATAACACAAGCTTAATTATTCATACCGTACATGAATTCTTCTGGGCACTGCCTCACGCAGGATTAGGGTCATTTTATAGTAATAGTTGTGTCCATGGTTCATCAAGTACAGGGTGATTTATGGTTTAATTTTCTTGGGGAAATAATGAGCATATTATACCACAGTGTGATGGGGGAATAATTCAATATTTTTCTTATGTCTGTGATGGTAGCTTCTACCTTGCTAACTCTCCCACTGGGAATAACTATAAGACTAGGGGGAGGGGGGACAATGTTTGAAGGCTTCCAGTACTTAAGCCAAGACACCATAGGAAGGAAGCAAATTGTGGTGACTCCTAAGTGTAGCATGTTTATTCCCTTCAGGGCTTTAACTGATTGAACTCACAGGCCATAGAAACCAAGCTGAGATCGATGATCTGGAGTGGAGGATGGCCTCATGGGAAGGTAGAGACACCCTCCCATGTTGTACTTCGGGGCTCGCAAGGTGTCCAGAAATCGAGAGGCCAAGGCTACAGGGAGGAGGTCACTGAAGAGAAGGAATCAGAGCATTCTGGTACCTTTTCCCCACGATGCACTTACCGATTCTTAAAATGTGTAGGCGTAAGAGGATTTGGAAGCTATCAGACAGCATGTGCTAAGAGGCTAAAAAGTGAAACAAATTGGACAGGCAGGGTGGACCCTAGAAGTAAAGGAAAACCAGAAATTAAATCAGCCCTTGTGTAATCTGAAATTCAGTTTTGTTATCAAAGATCCATCTATCCCGATCCTCCTGTGAGGAGATCATCTAACCCCGTGCGAAGGGAGATAATATCTTTTCCTTCTTCGTATCCAAAATGAAAGCCCAGATTCTGGAAGGGTATAACAACCTGGCACAAACAATCAATGTGTTGTAAAGGTTTTGGCTGGCACATAAAATGTTTGAAACATTACTCAAGGCATATTCTAATAAGTCAAGGACACATATATGCATATGACATTTAAGGTTACCACTAAAATACTATTAATTTAAGACTGTGTAACTAATAGGCTAATGAAGGAAATAGAATCATTAAAAGATATTAACCCCAAAAAGATAGAAAGGAGGGGACATAAGAGATAACTGATAAAGACATTTTAAAGATACAATAAGAAATTAAAACCCAGATATATAAACATTCACACTAAATGTAATTAAACTACATGCTTCAATGAATAGGTATTAATTGTCAGACTAGGAAAACAATACCAATTTTCAAATCATGTTTCTTATTAGAGATAAACCTTAAATATAAGAACACATGAGGACTGAACGCATTGAAAAAGATGTATGAAATTCAAACCTAATGAAAGTAGTTCAGCTATAGAGGAAGGAGAAAAAGGAAAAAGAAAAATTTCCTAATGATAAATGATTAAATTCAGCAGGGAGACAATATAAAAATTTTAAATTTTCATGTACCTAAGATATTGTTTGCCAAGTATATAAGCAATTGACTGAAGCAAAGGGAAAAATAAACATATTAATGCTTGTAGATAAAGATTTTAACATATAAGCCTCTGCTGATCAAACAAGTCGAAAAACAAAAATGGTAAGGATAGAAAGTTTGAATATCATGATTAGTAAAGTTATATAACTGAAATGTAAAATATACTGCACTCAAAAATTAGAGAAAAATTGACCCGGCTGGCATGGCTCAGTGGTGAAGCATGGGCCTATGAACCTGGAGGTCACAGTTCGATTCCTGGTCAGGGCACTTGCCCGGGTTGTGGGCTCGATCCCAGTGCGGGGAGTACAGGAGGCAGCCGATCCATTATTCTCTCTCATCATAGATATTTCTATCTCTCTCTCCCTCTCCCTTTCTGAAATCAATACAAATATTTTTTAAATAATTTTTACAAATTAGAGAAAAATCATATCTAACACACTTAAAACATTGACCCAAAACAGAACCATAAAGTGAGTCTCAACATGTGCAGAGTACGTTTTCTTAATGCAATGGAATTAAACTAGAAATAAATAATGAAAAAGTGACATTATCCCAAATAGTGGAAATTAAGCCATAAACTTACTTCTAAATGATCCATGAAATACAGACTAAAATCACCAAGGGAATGAGCACATTTTAAAAATGAATGATAAAATAATGACACCATACCACTTATAGACTACAGCTCACAGTGCCTGGAGGAAAATTAGCCTTAAATGTCTACACTAGAAAAGAAAAAAAAATGCTAGAAAATCAACTATCTAAGCATCCACTTCAAAAAGACTAGAAGTGAACAGAAAATTAAGAACTAGTAGAGTGCGGAAGATAAATTTAGGATAGAATTTAATGAAATTGAAGACATGTCCGGTAGTAACATACAACAAAGCCAAAAGCTATTTCTTTGCAAAGATGAATAAAGTTAATGAAATCATGCAAGAAAAAAACAGAAAAGGTACACATTACCAATATCAGCAATGATGAAGGAAACATCATTGCAGACTATAGATATTAAAAATATGGTAATTGGAGATTACTAATATATTGATCCAATGAGATATGAAAATACATGTGAAATAGGCTGAGTTGTAAAATGCAGTCTTTTCAAACTGCCATAAATAAGAAAAACAAAATATGTCTATCACTTTCTGTGTTGAATAAATTAAATCCATGATTACTAACTCTTAACACATAAATTGTCACGCCCCAGTGAATCTGACACACAGTTTATCAGAGAAGTAAACGAGGCAGCATTTCCACCTCATGTCAGAAAGCCAGCATGATTTTACTGCTCAAACCTGACAAGAATATTACAAGAAAGAAGAATTAACAGCCTGCTTCATGCTATCCTAGGTAGCAAATCAGCAATTCAAAGCCACTAATATAAAAATATAATATTGCACCCAGGGAATACAAAGACAACTTATAACACTTGAAGACCTATTAGTATAAATTAAAATTTTAAGAGAAAAAACACACACATAAGATCAAGCTCCACAGATGCACAAACCGCAGTATATTCATCTCTTGTTCATTAAAAAAAAAGGCTCGTGGCACGCTAGAAATCGAAGAGAACTTAATCTGATAAAGGGTAGCTATAGAAAATCATAGCAAATATGAGACCTAATGGTAAAATATTGAAAGCTTTCTCACTGAGATTGGAAATGAGATAAGGTTGTCTCCTATTCTTACTTGTATGCAATTATGTTGACGGTTTTCCGCCAGTACAATCAGATCCAAGGAAGAAATGAAAGTATAAATACTGGGAAGAGAGAAGTAAAGTTGTCACTTTTCACAGATCATTTGATTGAGTACCCAAACATGACAACAAAACCTATTGATAAATTATAAGTACAGTTTGCATGCCTGGTAGAATTATTATTAAAGAACCCGATTTTTATTTTGTAGCAATTCTCAGAAAATAAAATAAAAATACTACTTATAACATTAAAGTGATTTCCATTAAGTAGTAACAATATCTAATGAATGATATGCAAGGCTTATAGCCAGAAAATTACAAAACATTACTGAAATTAACTAAGTTCTAAATAAATAAATAAAGTATATCAGAAGTTCCCTATTTGGGGATTCAAATATAAAACATGACAGTTCTCTTTAAATTTATCTGTAGATTCTTTGCAATATCAATCAAAAGTCCAACAGCTGTGTGTGTATGTGCACACACACAAAGTTCAGCTAATAACACTAAAATGTACATCGAACTTTAAAGGGAAAATAATGAAAAAGAATGTCAAAAGAAAACCAAAATTGTTGATCTCATCATACACATAATTGCAATATATGAGCATTTATCTCATATATAGAGAGTTATTAAGAGAGCATTGTATGACAATAAAGATAGAAAAATGGAACAATGGAACAGAAAATTCCAGAAACAGGCCTGTACAAAAATACTTGACTGATTTATGGCAAAGATACCATAGATGGACTTTCAATTGTATTGACTGGATTGTAAATTGTATATCTGTAGTAGGTAAAATTGAACTTTGACCTCTCAGACAATCAATATTAGTAATCTTCGTATAGATCAGAGATGTAAATTTCAAAAATAATTATGTCTTCTAAAAGATAATAGAATTTTCAAATTTTGTGTTAAACCACAGAGAGGGAGAGGTATTGTGATGCTCACATCTAGCAAAGGACTCATCTTCTTAACAATAGACTATGCACATCAATTAGGAAAACATGGACAACCCAACTTAAAACATGGCAAAAATTTGCCTGGCTGGTGTTGCTCAGGGGTTGAGTATGTATCTATGAACTAGGAGGTCAAGGTTCAATTCCCAGTCAGGGCACATGCCCAGGTTGCAGGCTCAGTTCCCAGCAGGAGGCAGCCGAGCAATGATTCCCATCATTGATGTTTCTATCTTTCCCTCTCACTTTCTCTCTGAAATCAGTTTTTTTAAAAATCATCAGTTATCGGAATATGAGTCCCTTCTATAGGCTACTTCACTTAAAAACACACAAAAACATTGCAAAAACTTGAATAAGTATATCACCAAAGAAGATATTCAAGTGGCCAGTAAGCATAATAGGTCTTTCACATTTAATCATCAGGTTATTGCAAGTTCAAATCTATCTGAAATACAATGACATACCTCTGCAATGGGTGAAATTAAAAATGAATATAACCTGCTTTAACAAATGTTGTTAAAGATGTGCAACAATTGCTGTATTTATACATTGCTGGGCAAAGTATAAATTGGTACATCCATATTAAAAATATATTTGGAAGTACACACTGAAGCTGAATGGTTGTATAGCTTATAATCAATCTTTTACTTGACTCCTAAGTATATAACATATCTAAGTTCATGTATTTGTGCACCAAGAGAAATACATTATTTATAATAGCACTTTTCAGAATAGCATGAACTGAAACAACCCAAGTATCTGCTAGTATGAGGATAAATCAATAAATTGGGATATATATACAATACAGTTATTATAATATATATACAATACAGTTATTTTCCAAACAATAGAAAATAATGAACTGTACAGCTGCACGCAAACATATGAATGAATTTACAAATACTATAAATTGTGGTATATATACAATACAGTTACTGGGGTATATGTACAATACAAATTATTTTCCAAACAATGGAAATGAATGAACTATAGCTACATGCAAACATATGAATGAATTTACAAATAAAATATTGAGCTAAAGAAGCCAGATACAAAAGTGTGTACACTCTATTAATTCAATTTTTATAATGTTCCGTGCAAGACAAATTAATATATTGTTAAGAAACAGAATCGAGTTAGCTTGACAGACATAATGACTGAGAAGAGGTACATGGGAGGTTTTTAGGATGCTGGTTATGCCAGATATCTTGATCTGTGGAGTGGTTACATGGGGATGATAATTTTATAAAAATACACAGGAATACACCCTAAAGATTTATCCAGTTTATTGTTTGCTTAGCCTACTTCCCCTGCAGAACTTGATCTCACGCAAAAACAAACAAACAAAAAAACAAACAAACAAAAAAAAACTTTAAGGGAGTTGCCCCAAGAAAATTTTTTAAAGTATGATTATATTTCTAAATATAAATTTATTAATAGAAAATTCCATGTTAATAGAATCATCAAACCTTTCTTTTGGTGTTATTATACTAGAGGCCCAGTGCCCAAAGATTCATGCACGGTGATGGTGGTGGGGGGGTTCCCTCAGCCCAGCCTGCACCCTCTTATGCCTGGCCTGTGCCCTCAGGGGATGTCTGACTGGCCTGCGCCCTCGGGGGATGTCTGAAGGACAGCTTAGGCCTGCTCCCTGTGGGGAGCCGAGGCAGGAGAGGCTCCCGCCACCACTCGCCAGCCTTCAGCCCGGCTTGTAGCTGAGCAGTGCTGCCCCAATGGGAGCACACTGACCACCAGGGAGCAGATCCGGCCCTGCCCCCCATTGCCCTGCTGCCTTCTCCTCCCTCTGCTTGCTGGCACCCTCCTTGGCTGGCCTGGCACCACCCGCTCACCAGCCCCGCCCCCTGCCCAACCTGTTGCTCCACTGTTTGCTTTGCATATTAGGCTTTTATTATATAGGATTGCATTGTTTAGGAACTAATCTGTATTTAAATTAGGGGGGGGTGTTTTGTTTATTTTAAGATTATGTTTTACAGGTGCTATGCTAAAGAGAGCCTGTGGAGAATAAACACGTTTTGTTTTTATTTATTTTATTTTTTTTTACTTATTGGTCAGACTACCTGGGATTCCTGTTTCTTTACCACTTCCAGGCTTTGAGTAGATATGGGCAGGCTGACTAGATTCCATATAATTTGATTTTTTTAGGATCATTAGATATTTAGAAAATGATAATTCTTTACTATCTATTATGATATGTAACTCATTAATTTATTTCAGTCCTTCCATACTCTGAAATTATATTCTCATTTGAGAAAAAAATCTTCATAGTAAGCCAATACACTTCAAAGAGATAGTGTGTAACAGATCATGCAATATGTGCTGGGTTGTTTACAGTATTAATTCTCTTCTCTAATAAAGTGCATGTGTGTTTGTGTGTACATGTATGAATCAAGGGCACAATTGTTATTGTAAGTTGATATTGAGTGAGCATTTAAAATAAATATTAAATAAATCTGTACATAATTCCTCTGAAAGTATGTCTCCATAATTAAGGTTCTGTTTTATAAGGGGTTTAAGTGGAATTGCATTATAAAAATAATCTCCAGAAATTTAGTTCCAGTATTTTTGAATCAATCCTGTTTGAAATAATTAAGGGGAAAATAAAACCTAAGGATTTAGTAATAGAAACATAATGCAATTTGTTGGCAGGATGAGAGATTCTGCAAAGCAGACTTAGATCACCACTGGGGGCATGGGGATAATAAATTCATTATGGAATTTTACTTCCTTATCTCTTATAGTATGGAGAGGAGATGTACAAGAAAATTAAAAACATGTACTTAGGGCTGTGAAAGGAGGGAACTGATATTTTTGAGTTACAAATTCAGAAGAAGCAATAGTTGAATGATGAGGCATACCTTTAACAAAGCAAATGAAAACCCCAATGCATATACACACAACAACAACAAACAAAAAAGAATAGACCTGGCCTGCCTGGCTCAGTAGTTGAGCATGAACTTATGAACCAGGAGGTCATAGTTCGATTCCTGGTCAGGGCACATGCCTGATGGACATAATTACTGAGAAGACGTCCATGGGAGGCTTTTGGGGTGCTGGCCATGCTAGATATCTTGCAGGCTTGATCCCCAGGAGTGGGTGTGCAGGAGGCAGCTGATCAATGATTCTCTCTCATCATTGATGTTTCTCTCTCTCTTTCCCTCTCCCTTCCTCTCTAAAATCAATAAAAATATATATTTAAAAAAAACAATAGAGATAACAGAAAAAAAGTTGTAAACATAAGTAAATAATTAAAAGTAGACTAAATAACATATTAATAGAAAAATAGAAAACAACATTTTCATTCTTATCTAGTACTACCTTTTCATTTATAAGCTGTCTTTATATGTGTATATGCAGTTATGTGTTGCCTTTATTTAGAATGTAACTGTTATAGTTTTATAAGAGGTTCATAAAGTCAGTTCTCACCTCAATGGCTTCTAAAGCATTTCCCCAGAGGATCAAAATGTTAGGTCGTGAAGGTGGTTTCCTGGCCCTGAACTCCCGTGAGCTGGAGAGAAGATACTGAGGGCTCCCTGTAGACACGCAGGGGAAGGGTGGGGTGACCTCACTATTTCCAGGTTCACTTAAATGAATGTAATAAACAAGAGACCCACACATGTCCTCCCCATTTAGAAAGCACTTGGAAGTCGGGTGGCCAGATAGCATGCTTTTTCACCATCAGTAGGGAAAATGACAGGGACAGTGAAGACCTAACCAAAGTCACCGTTTAAGAGTCCATTTCTCCAGGGAGTTTAAGGAATTTGCAAATATGTGCAAGTCCACCATTTTCTCAGTGAGAGGAAGCGCTGTTCTCCTTTTCGTGAGAGAGCGACTCTTTGGTGAATAGAAAAGCTAAGACATCCATAATAATAAAAGCATAATATGCAAATTGATCAAATGACCAAACAGCTGAACAACCATCTGGATGACCTTCCAGACGACCACACTATGACACTCACTGGCACCAGACCAGCCAAGGTGGGTGTGATGCGATTGGTGAGGGGCCCGGTCATTGCCACGTGATCACCCTGCTGAGAGAGGCCCAGGCCACTGGCCAGCAGAGTGATGGATCAATCGGGGGACTCCATGATCGCCCCAAAGAGGGAGGCCCAGGCTATCCTGTGGTGGTGCTGCGGCGGGTAGCCTGGGCCTCCCTCTGCAGGGGCAATCCATGGAGGAGCCCCGGCCGGGTGGGTGGGGCCTACCTCTTTGGGGAGATCGATCGCAGGGCTCCCAGACTGAGAAGGCACAGGCGAAGCGGAGGGACCCTCCCCTCAAGTGCATGAATTTCATGCACTGGGCCTCTAGTACTAGTATAAGCTTTGTTTGTGTGACACCAAAGCCACCATCTGATTATAGTTCTAATTTTATTCACAACCACTGTGTAAATATGACAGCTTTTAAGGAGTAAAATAGTGTGACTGTTCTTTAAAGTCTGGCTTGCTGGAATTTTCACAATCCTGTCATAAAAATTACTAAAATTATGGTGGTCAATGGTTCTTTCTATGCACACTAGAAGGCAGAGATTTCTTGGTATGTATTTGAGGCACTCACAGGACTATGTGTGAACCAGGGCATCAATACAGTTGCTACTAGAGTAAAAGGGTAAAGCATAAAAATATACTGTAAAGAGAAAAACCAGTCAAAATATTCTTGGTAGTCTGGTTTGGCTCAGTGATTAGAGTGTTGGCCCCGTGGACTGAAGGGTCCCAGGTTCGATTCCAGTCAAGGGCATGTACTCTCTTGCAGGCTTGATCCCCAGCCCTTCTCAAGAGCATGTGCAAGAGGCAACCCATTGATATGTCTCTCTCACATCGCTGTCTCTCTTTGTCTCTCCACCTCCCTTCCACTCTCTCTAAAAATTAATGGGAAAAATATCCTTAAGTTAGGATTGACAACAACACCACACACACACACACACACACACACACACACACACACACACACACTCACACACACACACACACACACAACAAAAACCCTGGTAGTATTCCTACCCTGCTGGTGTCCATTGGCTATTATATTCCAAACTTGTTTGGATGCTAATATCCTATGAATTGGTAAATCATCGCTACTGATTTAGAAATTATCAAACCATTTATGGGCAAAATATACCTCAAAACGTTTTAACTTTAGTCAGTAGAGAGCTTACACCCACTGCTGAAATGATTTTCCATGATGTTTCAAATTCCCATCAGTTTCATTTTAAATTTCCTAAGTTGCCAGCTTCCCGATCACATATTCAGTTCACATCCTCCTACTTTATGAACTTCCACTGTGCCTCCATCCCCCACTCAATTATAAATTCTCTTATTTTGCTTTGCCCTGTTAACTGGAATTTACTGCTCACGGCTTCCAACCTTCTGCTCAAGGAAGGCTCAAGGATTATTTATTGAGTCTCACTAGTATATCTAAATTTGTCAAATTTTTTTCCTCTCTCTTATAGTCTGAAATGGAGAGACTGTTTACTTCAATCGATGCCTGTGAAAACAGCAGCTCATGGAAACTAGTTAGAAGCAAATTTCCAAGTAACAGACTTGGCAGTGTTCCATTACCTTTGATTATAAAAGGGCAAAATTAATGGGCAGTTCATGAGGCTATGTGACAGAGAGGTGACAGGGAGTCACTGTGATTCAAATGGCAGAAGTCAAGGAGTTGTTTATCCTAGCTGCCATTTCAGTCTCTCTTTCATCAGATGTAAAAACTGTCTGACTCTCCTGGCCCACTGGAAGGGGCTTTTCCTTCCAGACCACTTAGCCGCATCTCTGGTGTTTAGAAAAGTAATCTTTAATGAATGCTAATCAAGTTTCTAATTATAATATCTTAATGTTTGTGTATCAGATGAAAGGCAAACATTTTGGGGCCAGTCACAAAGGACATGAATAATTTTTCTTAGAAGCTTAATTAATTAGTTGTATTGCTCTACAATATCTTGAAATTTTGAACTGCCATCATTTCATTAATTTAGATAAAAGTGAAATTTCAGCATTTAATGATGACATGTTGAAAATTATGATAAGTTGCAAAATTTTTAATCATGCACATTTATTTCATAGAGACAAAACACATTTTGAGGATATTTGGGGCATGTGGGGTACTAGTTTCTTGTTTCTTGTTTTATTCTTATTTTAACACTGACAAGAAATTGCCATAGTAAATTTCTGGGACACTCATATACTTAGAAAAATATTTTTAAAAGTAACTGTGCTTGGCAATCTGCTTTTTTGATAATTTTTAAAACTGTAAATTTCAAGAAATTTTTTACTGGCTCACCAATGATCACGTGATATAGCTTATACTCATTAGCGTATAACAGAAGACTCTTCCTGATTGGCTTCAACTTTCTGTCCTGAAGTCACCACCAGTGAGGTCTCTGGATGCTCTCACCATTGGAGCTACCGATTATTTTGGTAACAGCCTGATCTCTGGGCTTCTGAACCTTTTTACATGTGGCTGACTCTATCTGAAAGACTTGTCTACCTTTCTTCACCCGGGATATTTCTACTCATTATGTAAAGCTAATTCAAAGGTCATCCCTTCTTTGAAATATTTCCCGTGAATTTGGAAAGTATTCTTCCACTGCTTTTGGTAAAGGAATAATATGTAGGATGCACGAGGGTATAACAAACCATTATTTTCTGGAATACCGTAGATCCCTTAACTGTGGGAACTTTGTCTTAGTAACTGGGAATACAGAGGTAAATATTTACTGAACAAATAAAGAGAACAATGATGAAAGAATAAATGAATGAATGATAAAATTCTCAGAAGGGAATCACAGGTAATTTAAGCTTATATCTGATAATATTTTGAAACATGAATTCAAGGAAGGAAGTATAACTAAATTGATTTCTCATGTCTTTGTTTCCTAGGACAAGAGCAGATTTGGGATAGTACCATTCTATTCAGTCCCAAATAGCTTTCAGGAAGGAGAGAATGCAAGAGATAGAATACTCAGAAAGAGATGCCCAGGTCCTAATCCTGGGAACCTGTGTAAATATGTTGGAAAAAGGCATTTGCAGATGTAATTCAATAAAGAATCTTAATATGAGATCATTCTAGATTACCTGGGTAGGCCCCAAATCCAAAACAAGTGTTCTTGGAAGAGTAGATGACCCCGGAAGAAGAGGAGATGGCCTTGTGACAATCAAGGTAGTGACTGAGTTACGCAGCTCCAGCCAAGGATTGCCTTGGCTTCTTCTCCTTACCTTTCTGATTCTGTCTGGCCACTTGCTGGCTTACAATTTTAGCCTCTATCTCCAATGAATCTACCAACTCTACCAATCTTCTCCCATTTGCCTTTCACAACAACCTCCATTATTTTGAGTGCATAGATGAACTTGAACTTCTCCACATTCCTTTGCAAATGAAGTTAGCTTATTTAAAAAAAAATACATACATATATATATATATATATATATATATATATATACACACACACATATATATATATATATATATATATATATATATATATATATATATTATATTGATTTCAGAGAGGAAGGGAGAAGGAGAGAGAGAGAGATAGAAACATCATGATGAGAGAGAATCATTGATTGGCTGAATCATTGATTGGCTGCCTCCTGCATGCCCCCTCCTGGGGATCGAGCCTGCAACCCGGGCATGTGCCCTGACCTGGAATCAAATAGTGGCCTCCTGGTCCATAGGTTGACGTTCAACCACTGAACCACACTGGCCTGGTTGAAGTTAGCTTCTTTATAAGAAATTCAGAGCTCTCTGCTTTATGCTTCTCTAGCCCATCCCCAGAACCTGAGCCAAGGCTCTGGAGTGTCTCTCTAAGTGACTTCTGCTGTGGGAACTGAGGGTTCTGTGGAGGGGGAGATAGTAGCCTCAGTCTTCCTGACTACTCTCTCAGCAAGAAATATCCCCCTTGACTATGTGCCCAATACTATCATAACACTTTTAATGTTTTCTCATATAATATCTTAATTCTGTAAATAACATGTTACGTTCTTGAGTTCCAATTTCTGCAGGGATAAAATGAGTTCAAACAAATTGATCAGGATCATGTAGGGTGTAGGAGGCAAGGATGGACCTCCAAACATCATTTACTGCTAACACTATATTATTCCCTTCACTCTTCAGTAGCTACTCTTCAGCTCATGGTCAGGCTAGAAAGAGATATAAATCTTTAAGCATATAATCATACCTTGTTTCAAGTAATTATACCTTACTTATCAAATTTACTCAAGTAGATAAAGCATGAAATGTAAGTTCCTTATCTTAAGGTCAGGTGCTATACTTTTAAATAAAACTTTTCCTTTCATCAGTAGTTGGGGGTGCATGCTTCCTCTTTGAATGAAGAATGGATTAATCCGTTAGATATAAGATAGTAAAAGAGAAAGGATGTATCAGGTGACATATTTAAGGCCATTGGCTTGATTTGGGGAAAGTGAGATTATGTTTCATGACTGAGGTGGTTGGAATTCCAGAGGATAGTAGTCATCCATCCTTAGGTAATCAAATTGAAATACTGGAGAGTAGCCATGCTAGTTAACCAAATGTAAATCTTGTAGCATTGCCAGTGGGGTTAACCAAGTATAGATTTGTAACATGGCTCTGATCATTTGGTGTGTGCTTTAGAAATACCATCATATTTAAGAAGAAAAAAACACAGTGATGAGTGTTTGAAGGTTTTAGAGATCTGAATGTAATCCATTATCCAAAAGCAGATTTGATATATCAAATGCAAGTTGATTTCTTTACATTCAGAAGTCAAACGCTTCCCCATCATGGGTTGCTGATAAATATTTAGTGCCACAGAAACACAAGTAATTGGCCATCCCCAATGCATTCGGCATAATCTACAAGACATCAAAAGACTCTACAGTCAGAGTCAAACTATTGTATTTACTACAAATAAAAAATCATCACATGGCCCAAGTCAGCAATGTATTAATGGACCAGATTTCTGTGTGTGTGTGTGTGTGTGTGTGTGTGTGTGTGTGTGTGTGTGTAACTTTTTAAATTTAAGGGCTTGAGGATTAAGGATTATGTATTAAATTATTTGCTATTGGGATTGACCTGGAAAGATTAGAAGATTATTATCTGTGTACACTGATGAAAATCTTTATGAAAATGAAAATATTAAAATGACTTGGGCTTATTTTATCCAAAACCATCCCAAGGTCAAGTTTTAATAAAAAATAAAATTCATAAAAAATATGATCCCCCATCTTTAAGATTATTATTTTTTAATCATCATGAAGGACCAGTTAACAATTGATTTGGTTCTGCCTTTATGCTGGGTTTTTGTTCATCTTTAATAGATAGCCTATCAAACGAGGGATAGCACAAAATTGGGTTGTATTCTACCCAAGATAAACAAAGAGATAAATCTTTGTTGCATACAGCATTTTTTCTTATTTTGTCTAATGGACTTTATTAATAAAATAAAGCTTTCTTCATCAGGGAAACCTTTTAATGATTCAGAGCGAAGCTCCAGCAAATGGTGTTTGGAATAATAATCTGCACTTTTTTTAAGCAATGAAGCCCTGGCTGTTTTTTCTCATTGAGTGGTCAGACTTCATAACCACCATGTTGAAACCACCCCTACGAAGGGGAGTTGAAACAGACACCCATGCTTTCAAGAAGAACGTTGAGTTGCACGTTACAATGAAATGCCCTCAATGCTGATGTTATCTTTTCCTTCCCATAGGGAACCACAGTCAGATATCACGAGTACCTGTTGCTATTAAAGTGCTGGATGTCAATGACAACGCCCCTGAATTCGCATCCGAATATGAGGCATTTTTATGTGAAAATGGAAAACCCGGCCAAGTAAATATCTCCATGTTGTTAATGCTGATATGTTTGTATGCGACTGTCTCATATTTGACTAACCTGCGTTAGAGTGTGCACCTGCCTTCTTTTCAGTCCGCAAGGTCACAGGCAAGAAACCTCCGGGTGGAAACAGGGAGTGTTTTTCTTTCTGAGATATAGGTTCTCGCCAAGTAGGACCAGATTGGCTCAGGGAGTGGAACGGCCTGCTGTGCTGTGACCCCAGAGCCAAAGAACTAGCTTAAACTATCCCGGGGTATGGATGAGAGCAGGGAGGGGCCCAAAGGGTAACCTTCAAATGACAGGAAGCAAGGGGAAAGCTCATGGGGAGGGAATGCTTGGCTCATGTCAAACATAGAAATAACAGAATAGTGGGACCCAGGTCAACAGTTGTCTGAGGGTATAGGAAGTGAATTTTGAAATCTGTAAAAATGTAGTTAATTCATTTTGACATAAGATAAACAACGGGTCTTAGACATGTAACTCTAGTATCTGATAATTGTGTGTTGATGGAATTTTTTTTTTACCTGTCTCATGTAGTATAAATGGGGCCAATTAAGAAAGGCGTGAGTTAGAGGGCATAGAGGTAAGGAGGGGGGAGGGAGAAAGGAAGGAAGGAATGGAGGGAGGGAGGGAGGGAGGGATGGGAAAAGGAGAGAAGAAAAAGGGAGTAGGAAAGAAGGGAAGTTGTGAGGGAGGGTTGGAGGAAGAGAGGTATAAGCAAGAACAAAACAAAACCTGCTATACTCTGAATGTCCAAGTGGAAATAGTGTATGTAAATTCTAAAAAACCCAAATGTCATAGATTTATCTGAACAAGGTGCCAAAGTACTGTATGTTTAAGAAATTTATCATTTTTCAACTTACTAATTTATTTCTGGATGGTGACATTTTAATTTAAATAAACAGCAGCTGACAGCATGACATTGGAGTTGTTAATCCAACTATTCTTGTGCCTCATGTGGGTGTTAGGAATTACACTTACTATTTGCCGAGCAGTTTACCTGACAAGAGTCAGATTTTTTTTTTCCGCCAAAAGAAAGGATTAGCACTGTGGCTCTATACTTTTCATTTATTACAAATGATCAGTGTGTTACCGTCCTTTAAAAACAGTGGGCATTTTCTCCTAGACTACTCTCATATATCTGAACTATTAGCATCATTTACCAAAATAACACACACACACACACACACACACACACACACACACACACACACACTGAAATTGTAATAAAACTGATTAATTTCAAGCAACTAGACAATATAAATGTTATTCTAATCAAAGCATTCACCTTTCGCAGTGCTACACTCTTTTTTTAAATAATATTCTAATATTAGTTCAAATGTTTCTTAATGTTGTCATGTGGAACTGCTCTCTAGCATGTTTTGAACATTTTCATTTGTGATCCTTTAACGATGGAGTGTGTTTATATATACAGGGTGGGGGCAAAAATAGGTTTATAGTTGTTCATATGGAAATCAATACAATAACACGAATAAACAGTGTTTCACATACTCACAACTGTAAACCCACTTTTACCCCACCCTGATAAGTACGTCATATATATTTAGCGAAGTTGGTGGATTGAATTGGCAGAGAGTTTGATCAAAACATACAAAATATATGCAAGTCCCTTTCAAGGCTATGTTTGTATGATCCAGATCATTGCTGGGGTAATGTAGCCAATCACAGACTTATAAGCTTGTCCCTTTCAATCATACAGAATCTGTCAAATGCATTAGAATTTAAATAAATCGCCATTGTTCATGCAAAACTTATCGCACAAGTTGAAAGAGTCAATAGCATCAACATTGCAGCAATCCAACATTGCCTTCACTTGTGACATTGACATGCATGCCTTCGAACCCCAGGAATCTGGAGTTTTACCCGGTGGATTTTAACTGTTTCCAAGGTTTTAATGATTCCTCAGCAGTTCTTATCCTCAGGGGGAAAATCAGGTTGTTTCATCGCCTTTCCTATGCAAGATCAAAATAAAAGAGAAAAGTTAATTCTTTGTTTTATGATTTTTGCAGGTCAAAATGACTCTTCTGTGAAGAGATGTTTATGTTGTGTGTGTGTCTACTGCACTAGCTCATCCTTAAATGAATCTGTTTAGGCAGATCTGTTAAAGGTTCATTTTTACATGAAAAAATCAGATCTTTGGCTGTTCAGCATAATTTTTGGACTGGTTTATACACATGCAATCATTCACCTCCTGAATTTCCTGATTTCTTTGTGCGAGTCAGAAGTCATATTTGGTTCATTACATCACTCCCAGTCACTTACAATGGCTCGAGTATCTCATTTTTATATTTAACGTTTTCCAAAAATTCATTATTGTTACCTACACTAGTGTTCACTTATATAAGTTCAACATAGATAAAACTTTCAATCATCTCTCCTCACACCCCACAGACCACTGACTCGTTTTCAAATTAGAATGTTCATCCTCAAATGATCAAAAACAAATGTCAAACATTGAATTAGCACTAGAGTCATAGTCACTCAATATTTTTCAGCAATTGATGTCTGCTTTACAACAGCCTCAGAGTAAGGAGTGCAGGTGACTTTGAAATCTGGTTTGCCTGGAAGGTATGGATTTAAGGCTAAATTCTGAGGGGATCAGCTTCTGGGGAGCTAGTGCAACTGGAGAACATTAGCAGTAATCAAGGGCAAGCCATTCAGAATACCCAGTCTAAAGACTTCTGGACTGAGAGAACCTCAAAAAGGTTTTTAAAACATCTCATAAACTCAAAGCCAATGTCAACATGAACGTAGATAATTATTTTGTGCTTGAATCTTTTCCAGTGGATTGAACTCATCAACAAAATACCAAATAAGAAAGAAAAGAAAGGAAGGAAGGAGGGAGGAAGAGATGAAGGAAGAGAGGGAGGGAGGGAGGGAGGGAGGGAGGGAGGGGAAGAATGAAAGAGAGGGAGGGGAAGAATGAAAGAGAGGAAGGAAGGGAGGAAGGAAGGAAGGAAGGAAGGAAGGAAGGAAGGAAGGAAGGAAGGAAGGAAGGAAGGAAGGAAAGAGGAAGAGAGGAAGGAAGGGAGGGAGGAAGGAAGGAAGAAAAGAAGGGATGGAGGAAGGGAGGAAGGAGAGAGAGAAAGAACGAAAGAGAGGAAGGAAGGGGGGAAGCCGGTTTCATCTTCTCTAGGTGTAGCTTTCCATTTCATGTCATATCTTTGCTGAAATTGGCAGATGTTCACTTTGAAAGTAGAGCTGCAAATCATATCAGCCCCAGTACCTCCTCATAATTCTGAAATGAAAGATGACTTTTTCTTGAATTTGTTCCCTTAAGAGAACAACAGCAACCCTGTGTCACAGAGAAATTGTTCACATTCCATATTATACAAAATCAACATGAATCCCTTCTGGTTAGAATTCTTTTAAATCTCCAATATACAGTTATTTAAATGTTAAATATACAAATTCCAATGGTATTTTCTGATTACCAGTAATTTTTTTAATTCCAATAGTTATAGGTAATTTATCTTAAGTAAAAAGATAGAAGATGGTTCATATCTTTAACCTCTAATTTGATGATGGTATGATAGAGTCGTCTACATATTACGTGGCCCTCAGTTATCAGGAAAAATAAAAAGATGCTCTCCACTCACTTGACATCTCTAATTTCAAAATTAGAAAGCAAAATATATGCCTGCTATTTCCTTTGTCTAATGGGATGGTAGGTTTTGGACAGCCAGTCAATATGAATTGAACACTAATTATATGCCAGGACTTGACTTGGTACTGGGGATCTAGTGGCAAACAATGTCCTACACATCAGTCTTTTTCCCTCATGGAGTGTTCTCTCTGGCAAACACATAATAAATTTAGAAATGATAGGATTGCATGAAAATACCTCAAATCCTCGAGGCAGAAAGGAGTCTGAAGAGAGAAAGGAAATGGAGCTATCTTAATGACAAGACCTTCACCAGAGATAGGAAACATCTGTCAAGTATTCCAGAGGAGTCAGCTGGGAATAGCCCTGATGCTGCTTGGAGAGAGTAGTCATGTGGCTGGACAGGTGCAGGAGCAGGTAACAGATGTGGAGAAACCATCATTCTGCCCGAGAACACCACACTCAGAACCACATGTGAGAGAAACAGAACTTCAGTGGCCAGTGTTGGCCAGAGGGCCTTGCATCATTCTGTTCTCCATCTTGGTCTTCTAATATGAGCTTTCTAGGATTTTATTTGCAATACCAGCCTCTTGTATCTCATACAGACAGAATTGGGGTAATTTGTCCCAGATGGTGCACTGACACAGGGACTGAACAAAAATGTTGTATTTCTAGGAGTGAAACAAGGTCTCGTGTTGAGTCTCAGAGAATATTTGAGAATTATTGTTTGAGAATCCGTTAGGCAACAGACGGCTTCAGTTCTTTTTCCTCCAGGAAGGAGCTTCCCTGTTACTATAAATGAATCTAGTGGAGGCTAATTTAAGCTTCATCACCAGCTATAGAAGTTGAGATGTACTATTTGGAATCAAGTTAATTATGTCTGGGTTAAAAAAATATTCTGATTTACCTCTTTTAATCTCTTCTTCTTTCTCTGATCAATACTGCAGTATATACAGTTAGTTTATCATAAGAATATCACAGGCACTCCCCCTTAAAAAAATAATAACCATTATTACTACGTAGGGATCTAGCCAATGCTTGGCATGTAATGCATAGTCACAGAATTTTAAAATCATGGTTGTAATTTACTTCATTTGGCAGTGACAAATATTTCAATAATTATTTTCTCAGATATTACCATGGAAACACTCATTCTACTCACAGACACACAGTGCACAAGCTAACCCTCTTCACATGAAAAATCATTCATCTATTTATTGAACTGTATTTATTGTTCATCCTCAAGATGCTAAAAATTCTCATATGAACCTGGAGAAACAATATGAAAAGGACCAAAAGTGTTCCCTCTTGTAGAACTGTTTTTAAAACTGATTTTAGAGAGGACGGGAGAGGAAGGGAGAGATGAAATATCAGTGATGACAGAGAAGCATTGATTGGCTGCCTTCTGCATGTTCCCCACAGGGGATGGAGCTGTAACCTGGGCATGTACCCTGACCGGGAATTGAACCATGACCTCCTGGTTCACAGGTCGATGCTCAACCACTGAGCTACACTGGTGGGGCATGGAACTTAATAAGGAAGAGAGATTATACAAAAGTAAAATGAATAAATGATATGTTTACATTTTGAAAACTGGGCTGAAGAAGCACTAATGCAACTAGTCTGGAGGAAACAATGAAAAAGCAAAGATCTATTTTATAGTGTTGTCCAAGAAAGTTAACTTGTGAATGGGTATCACTGAAGCTGAAACTGAGCAATGAGAAAGGACCAGGCATGCCGGGAGTGGAGCTGAATCTGCTAGCCCACAGGATAAGCTTGTGCCAGGACCCCGAAGGGAGAAAGATCTGGGTTTGTCTGAAGAATTGAAGACATCAGTGGCTGAACATAATAAGTATAATAAGCAAGTATAATAATAAGAATGGAATAAGCAAGAATGAGATTGGACAAAAAGTTTTACATTTGAATTAAATGTATAGACACACACACACACACAGATGCACAATTAAGCAGAAGGAGCATTAAGAAGACTGTACTTGCCCAGCCAGCATGGATCAGTGGTTGAGTATCGACATAAAAAGCAGGAGGTGATGGTTCGATTCCCAGTCAGGGCACATGCCTGGGCTATGGGCTTGATCCCAGTGTGGGGTGTGCAGGAGGCAGTCAATCAATGATTCTCATCATTGATGTTTCTATCTCTCTCCCCCTCTCTCTCCCTCTCTGAAATCAGTAAAAACAGAAGACTGTATGTGCCAAAGATGAACAGTAGTCTGGTCTAGGTGGTGGCAGCAGAGATAGAGAGGAGGGATTACAACAGCTGCATGAATAAAATAATATATACAGACTAGAGGCCCGTTGCATGAAGATTCGTACAAGAATAGGCCTTCCTTCCCCTGGCTTTGCTCCCAGCTGCCAGGGAGCCTGCAAGTCTTTGCTCCCAGCCAGAGCACCGCTCCTGTAGCTCCCTCCGCCCCCCGCCTTCCCCATAGCAGGCATCCCACCCTGTTGCTCCATGCCCACATATGCAAAGTAACCCACCATCTTCGTTGGGTTAATTTGCATACTCACTCCTGATTGGCTAATGGTCATCACAGAGGTATGGTCAATTTGCATATTTCTCTTTTATTAGTGTAGATATCTAGCATGTACTCATTATCCCTGAGAGGTTGGCATGGCCATCACATGTCCCAGATGTGGGAGCTGAGGTTAGCAAACAGAAGGGCTCTCCGCTAAGGCCGTGGAACATGGCAGAAATGGGTTTCAAAGTCTGTTCTTGAAGGTGCCCAGGTCCCGGCACTTTCTCCAGTCTCACACTGCTTCCCAAGGGAACAGTTTTTGAAATTCCATTGCCTGCGTTAGAAAAATAGTAATGAGAATGAGATTCTGACCCAGAGTGAGCATTTTTGAAAGAAAACAAAAATCAACTCCTGCGATCAATAACGCTTTATTCAAAAGCAGTCCATGAAAACTTAAGTGAAAATAAATAAAGCTTAATAAGAAAAGTTAAGATAATTATCTCTTGCTAAACACCAGCAATGAATGAGTTTGCTACTTCATTTATTTATTTTTCAGTTCTTGTTGGTCTTTAATAAATGCAAAACAATGAAATGCAATTACGGCACTTTATCGCCATCATGAAACAGTAAATAGAGGGGAAGTAATTTTAACTTCCCTGCCAGCAGGCACCTTTCAGGATCTGTCTGCATACACGAGAGGGAGACAGGGTTGGTTTTACAGCGGCTGAAATTGATGGCCTCGACCAAATGCATAAAGCACTATTTTCATTTTATTTTGGCAGGAGTAAGGAGATGGTAAATTAGTGGAATGCATAAAGCAATATTTGAGGAAATCATTTGTAACAAAGCATATTTCAAGAGAGCCATTAGTGGAAGTGTGACTTTTCGAGCACAACTTTGACAGAAGGAAAAGCATAACTTTAAAAAATATCGTGGAAAATTTGACACTAGAACCATCTAAGTGTGAGTCACAGCTCTACCATTTACTTGTTTCTTATCTTTGGGCCTCAGTCTCTCTTAGTTTAAACTCTCATGTGTTAAGGGTATCTCATGTTGTAGGTGCTCGAAGAATAATTTTCTAATTAGTCGTATTTATTTCAATTAGTCTCATAGTCTAAAAGCAAAATATATTTTAGTAGTATTGTATTTGTTGGTCTTTTTGTCTCATTATTTATTTGTATTGAATTTATTGGGATGACATTGGCTAATAAAATTTTTATAGGTTTCATGTGTACAATTCTATAATACATCATCTGTATATTGTATTGTGTGTTCACCACCCCAAGTCAAATCTCCTTCCATCACCATTTATCCCCCCTTTATCCTCTCCTACCGCCCCACACCCCCTTCCTCTGGTAGCCACCATACTGTTGTCTGTGTCCATGAGTCTTTCCTTATTTTCCTTTGCTTACTTTATTAGTATTGTATTTGTTGTTTTTATTTTTCTTGTTATATCTTCATGAGCTTTGATTTGGAGCAAAACACATTAAATAATCTCTAAGTGGATTAATATAACAGGACAACCTAGTCCCCTATGTTGGAATAACTCCTCTTCGGTCAAACATTTTCTTAGAAAATGTTTCTTGTAAAGCATTTACAAGTGTTTTATTTCTCAAGGGTGAGGGAAAGGGCCCTACTTAATTCTTCCACATATGAATTGGTGAGTTTATAGAATTATTTCTTTTTAAATACACTAGAATCAACTTGTAGGGACACACACCATCTACATCTTTTTTTGAGGTCACACTTGCAGCTTCTGTCTGCGGTAGTTGAACATCTTGTGTGAGTCTAGATGCCACATGTTTTACTCCGGCCCCTAACCTAGATGAGACTGGTGACCACAGAAAATGGTGCAAAGGATTATTTTAAATTTGGGGGCTGTTACAGATTGATGTATTCCCCTCGTTTTATTGTCAACCTACAAATTACTGAAGAAGATTTAGGATGGGAGCGATGTGGGCACATGTGTATGCTTGTTTGTTTCTACTTGGTCATGGAAGCCATGCTGATGGGCATGCCTTTGGAAGAAAGTAGAATTGACACTGGATTGTGGAAGCTTTTAGGCTTGCTGCTAGTGACAGAAATTGGGTAAGATCTGGTACCAAGCGGAGCTGACATGTTATTTGAATGACAGAGAAGCAAAAAGAAAGTGTGATGACAACAAGCTATCTAGACACAGCACCTTCCCAAGGTCTTTACAAGGTCTTCCAGGCTTTTATGACTCAGATGGAATTTTAGATGATAGTATTTTTTTTCTTAAATATATTTTTATTGATTTAGAGAGGAAGAGAAAGGGAGAGAGAGACAGAAATAACAATGATGGGAGAGAATCATTGATCGGCTGCATCCTGCATGCCCTCTACCTGGGATCAAGCCCACAACCCAGACGTATGCCTTGACCTGGAATCAAAACGTGACCTCTTGGTTCATAGGTTGATGCACAACCACTGAGCCACGCTGGCGGGGCGATGATAGTGTTTCCTAAATTGAGTGCCTATAAACACTTGTGGGGTATAGAATATCAATATATGGTGTGATGTGGGGTGTGTGTGTGTGTGTGTGTGTGTGTGTGTGTGTTGTGTGTGTGTGTGTGTGTTTGACCTAATAAGTTTGGGAACCACTGTGTTAAACAAAGTTAATTACTATTATCTTTGTTGGTTTTGTTTAACTGTAAGATTCCCTTGCATTTATAAATGCATTTATAACTGTAAGAGTCACCAAAGGACTATATGGTATTTGGCGTCTAGCAAACAGATCTGATTATAAAATCTTTCAAATTTCCTTCAGAGAAAACTAGAGAACTAGTGGTAAATGGAACTCAGTTGGGAAAATCCTGCTGCAGGGAAGTACACAACAGGATACAGTTTCAGTGGAGGAAGTGATGTTTATAATGTACAGGAGGCATCAGAAAATATTGCTGCGAGGTAACAGAGTAGAAGATAGAAGATAAGAGTGAAAAGGCAGTTGAGACTTCAAAGCTGTGTTAATAACTGTGGGCTTTATCCTACTAATGAGGTTTTCAAAGCAAAGCAAGTGGTAGAGTGATTTAGAAAAAAATGACCATTTCAGAGGTGTACACAATACACATAAAATATTCAGGGTCCAGCAAAATAAAATACAAGGCAGGAGGAAATGGAAAATCCAAATTTTGTATAAACACATTTTCCAAGAGCCCTTTCTCTCTATCATTTTACCTCAACTTAGTTTTAGTAAAGGGAAGGGGAGTGAAAAGAGACCGAAATTGCAGAGAATGTTGGAAGGGCAACAGTGAGTGTATGCAAGAAAGGCCCGGGTGTCCCCCAAAGGGCTGGGGACTTCACTGCGTGTTTAGAAGACTCACATGCAGCCTCATCTCCATTCATTCCCCTGCTGTGTTGTCTCTGGGCCAGACCTCTCAGGTACATGCTCTGAATGGCCATCTACTGCTTTGTAAAGGCAAGGAATTTGTTCAGGCAGAAAAAATGGAACATGGGGAAACACTTTGGGTAGAAAAATTAAAGTCTTGTTAAAGACCAGACTACTATGCAAATTATTTTTAAGAAATATCCAGGACCTATCTATTAAATGGATATGAATGGTGCTAACATGAACTATATTAGACAGTATTGAAATAATTGAGAATAATTGGGTTATTGTGTAAATTTTAGTATAATTTCTCACATTCCCATTATGTTCTCCTTTTTTAAAATTTATCATCGGTGTTATAACTAGTTTATCTTGTATGCATGATTGAATGTATGGCTCAGTGGTTGAGCTTTGACCTCTGAACCAGGAGGTCATGGTTCAATTCCCTGTCTGGGGACTCGATCCCCAGTAGGGGGCGGGCAGGAGACAGCCTATCATTGATTCTCTCTCACCATTGATGTTTCTGTCTCTCCTTCTCCCTTCCTCTATGAAATCAATAAAAAGAAAAAGAAATAGAAGTTAGCATTTCAGGAAAGTTCATATTGATAATCAGAAATAAACAGGCAATGATAGGCAGAAGAAGCAGTAGAAAACCAAAAATCACTACTGTCTGTTCTGCACCACCTTTGACTTCCTCTTCTCTCCTTCACCCCCTTCCCACCACCTTCCAATTCACTACAGAAAAATCTCCTAAGAAAGAGAAAGTTAACTTTACCCAAGAAAGTGACTGTTGCCCTAGCCCAGTGGTCGGCAAACTCATTAGTCAAGAGAGCCAAATATCAACAGTACAACAATTGAAATTTCTTTTGAGAGCCGAAAACCGACTTCTGCGCATGGGCCACGAAGTTTCAATTGCACTGTACGTATGCACCCGCTCGTGGTATTTTGTAGAAGAGCCACACTCAAGGGGCCAAGAGCCGCATGTGGCTCGCGAGCCGCAGTTTGCCGACCACTGCCCTAACCAGTTTGGCTCAGTGGATAGAGTGTCAGCCTTCGGAGCAAAGGGTCCAGGGTTCAATTCTGGGCAGGTACCTTAGTTATAGGCTCTTCCCCGCCAGGCCCCTGGTCTGGGCGCATGCGCATGAAGGAGGCAATCAATCCATGTGTTTCTCTCACATTGATGTTTCTGTCTTTCCCTCTCTCTTCTACTCTCCTTAAAAAAGTAAATAAGTAAATAAAATAATAAAAAAAAATCAATGGAAAAATAGCCAGACACTTTTGCAATGGCAGAGAGGGAGAAACAAACAAAACAAAATAGGAACTCATCACCTCAGAACAAAACAAATCAATGAATAATATAAACAGGAACTGATAGGAGATATTCTAATAGATCCCATGATAGTTTTTTGGTTGTTAACAGATCAGATAATCAGAAATGTATTTGTTTGCTGACTACTTGCCTTTTAAAAAGTTACGGACAGTAATGGCCTACAGCTATTAAATATTTTGTAATATATTTTTATTGATTTCAGAGAGGAAGGGAGAAGGAGCGATAGATAGAAACATCAATGATGAGAGAGAATCATTGATTGGCTGCCTCCTGCACGCCCCACACTGGGGATGGAGCCCAAAACCCTGGCATGTGCCCTGACCAGGAATTGAACCAAAACCTACTGGTTTATAGGTCAATGCTCAACCACTGAGCCACTCTGACCACTAATAAATATTTTTGAGTAAATATAAAATAGTCTAAAATAAAGTTTAATAAATTCTGCTAATAAGTATCTAACTTAGGTGTAGTGTTATTGATAAACAATAAATAGTTTTTTTGAAAACAGAGTCTGAATTATGATATGGCCCCACGATGCTCATTGTTTTCTGTGTCATGCCTTCGAAAGGTTATTTCAAATCAGTAGTCTCAGAGGAAACAGAGCTGTCTGCTGCCATAGAAACCCAAGCAGGGCCCTGGAATTTACTTCCTTATCCCAACATCCATGTATACTTAGGTTTTCTGATAGAGAGGTATATGAGCTTTCAGCTTCCTTTTAAATTATTCCACAACAGGTTACTAAACATTAGATTTTTCAATTGTATTCTAACTTTATTGGTGGAAAGGAAAATATTTTAACTACATGCTTTACATGCACTCTAAGAAAACCTGTGTACGCTCCAGAATTGTTTTTGTCATTTTCATGAAATACCTGTCCAATTATTTAAAAATTAATTGCTGTCATAGTAGCTCTCCGTGGGAAATGTGTGCGGCCTTCCTTTGCCTTCTCTTTTGTGTGCCTGTAAAAAATCTTGTGTGGAGGGACACTTCCTTGCATAAACCTGTTCTTTTTCTTCTATTGATTAAAGCTAAGTGTATTCAGATGTTCTTACATCAATGAAAATTTCGGCCTTTTTAAGATGGGCTCCTAATGCATTTTAATGGCAGAAAGTCCTTCAAGTGATCTACCAGGCGTCTACTCTGAGATAAAATGACCAGACAGTGGCCATCTGCATGAAAATAAAATGAGGTGTCAAAAATGGTTCCAACCAAAGAGTTAGCCATTTCCAGTTCACAGGATATTCAGAAGTTGATTTACAGATTTACCGTTTCATCCCTTTTCCACAGCACATTATGTACTGAGCGTGGTGTGAGGTTGACAATGCAAAGGCTCCTAATGAATAATAATGTGGGAGCTCTCAACACCAACTCCCTCCCTGGGCTCAAAACAGTTCTCAGACCTATGCATGCAGCAGAAGCATAGTCCTAGAAGACTGTCTAGGATGCAGACTTCTAGACCCCGCCCTGACACTTTGTGGTTGAGTAGGCTTAAAAAAGGTGCACGTCTAACAGAGTTCTTGGCTTAAATAAATGGTGGGAAAAACCTGTCCATTGCAGGTGTAATGTTTGCACCAAACTTCTGAGATGTGGTATAACAGGCAATTAGGCTCCTTTAATTGAGGTAAGCTAAATTATTGTTTTTTATTGTTTGGGTAGTGGTGGCTTAATCAAATAACTTCCGTAGCTGCACTAGCCAGCATGTACGAGTCTTTTTCATGTAGATTACTTAGAAACATTAAGAAAGTTATTGTCTATAGCAGCTCTACCTACTAACTATACTATTAGAATGCATTTAGTTATGAATGATTTCCACCACAGATTTTAAAGAAATCTTCTATTTGCTTTTATTCTTTTTTTTTAAAGGATTTTTATTGATTTTTAGAGAGAGAAGGGAGCAGGGGGAGAGAGAGAAACATTGATGAGAGGGGAACATCGATCGACTGCCTCCTGCATGCCCCCTACATGCCCCCTACCAGGGATTGAGCCCTCAACCCAGGCATGTGTCCTGACTGGGACTCAAAACCAGCAACCTTTTAGTGCCTGGGACGACACCCAACCAACTGAGCCACACCAGCCAGGGCTGTTTGCCTTTATTCTTCACATGTGCTCACATGCTTCAGGATGACTTCTTCAGAAGGGGCAGCCAGGAATAGAAGTCCTTTTGAAGCAAAATTGGGTAAAGGGATGCCACACCTGCTCACCAGTAACTCCTTCCCACTCTGCTGCCTAAAAGAAGGCTCTTATCACATTCTCCTGATAAATATTTGTATATGCAGGCTGTCCACAAAAGAGTTACCTGTGGCCCTAACCGGTTTGGCTCAGTGAATAAAGCGTCGGCCTGCAGACTGAATGGCCCCAGGTTCGATGTACCTTGGTTGCAGGCACATCCCTAGTAGGAGGTGTGCAAGGAGGCAGCTGATCGATGTTTCTCTCTCATCGATGTTTCTAACTCTCTATCCCTCTCCCTTCCTCTCTGTAAAAAATCAATTAAAAAAAAAAAAAGAGTTACCTGTGTTTCACAGCTTCTCCCCTGGTACCTTTTATTCTTTCATTTTGATAAAAGTGGAATCCCAGGGCATGTCTCCACACATGTCAATGTGCTAGGCGATTATATATAGCAGACATATGGCATTTCCATCTAATCCGATGACGTTGGGGACCTCCTTAGATAACACTTACCAAGGTGCTATGCCATTAAAAAACCAATAGTGACCCTAAAGTCAAAAACAATAATAATGATGGTGACCAATTTTCATTGAGCATCTGACAGGAATTCACATCAGTAATCAAAGCAACCCTAGCAGATTTTTCATTTAGGGATGCAGGGAAACTGAGTTTCAGAGTTCAGTGTCAGGCAACCAGCAAAGGGCGAAATTATGACTTCTATCAAGACGGCTTTATTTCAGAGTCTACCACCTTAATGACTACGTCTCTTTCTTAACCATGAGGCAAACTTTTTGACTCGAGGGCCACAATGGGTTCTTAAACTGGACCAGAGGGCCGGAACAAAAGCATGGATGGAGTGTTTGTGTGAACTAATATAAATTCAAAGTAAAGGAGCGGAGGGGAGAGCAAGAGAACCCTCCGCTCTTTCTGCTCCGTGGGCCGGATAGAACAGCCGAATGGGCCGGATCCGGCCCACGGGCCGTAGTTTGCCCACAGCTGAGTTAGATCTTGGGCTACTTCTTGTTGTATTGTGACTCAAGCTAAGTACAATTATAAGACATTTGATGAGGTCCTTAACAGAAGTAAAACATATACCAAGTCAGATATGTTCCATTTTAATAATGGAGAAGTGAAATAGAGAGATTATTTCACTTATGCCTCAAATAACGCTATGCATTGCTTCTCCCATAGCATGTACCAGATACAATGCAAATCTCCACAGCTGCTAAAAGTGATCTGAAAGTGTGCTGCTCGCATTGTCTAGATGACAAGTTCCAAGGCAACGATGTTGCTTTCTTAAAAAGAAGCCATCCATTTTTTTTCCCTCTTTAGTGAAATGGGCAGAGTTGAATGGGGTGTAATTGTTCTAACAGATATAACATCTGAGGCATCATCATTGCAGTCTCTAAACTTCATCCACATGAGAGCATTTCCCTGTTAAATGTTGGATGGCGAATCTGATATCACCTTGACAGTCATGCTTCACAGTCATCCCTTGTAGAAACGGTGTTGTAGTTATTCATCATGAAGTATAAGCTATCATTTGTTTTCTACAGTAGCGTTTGCCCAGCGTTTCCGATCGAAGTGATTAATATCACAGAACCATAAATGAGAATTATTAAGCTAATTCTCTGACATCCCAAGAAATAACTTCGCCCTAAGTTAATGCAGCTTTGCAAATGCAATAAGCCCATTCAGGCGGCACCCGAATACGCGTATCTGTGCAAACAGTTCTCTGTGCAGTGGTAATTCTTCTAATCCCTGTAATTTATTCATCTCAGGATACACTCCCAAGCGTTGTTTGAGCGTCTTATCCACTCGCTTTAAAAACAGTATTCATTGTTGGGTGGGAACAGATGCAAGTCTTCAGAAAGCTTTGTTGCAATGACATTTGTGCCAAGGAACATTCTAGTTGGCAAACACATGCAACCTGATAAGGAATATTAAAGAAGAGTTGTGAGGATTCAAGATTTAAGTCCTCAGAAGGAAGGTAGGGGAGGGTGGGGGTAAGGGGTAGAGATCAACCAAAGGACTTGTATGCATGCATATAAGCCTAACCAATGGATACAGACAACAGGGAGGTGAGGGCATGAGTATGTGTGTGTGTGTGTTGCGGGGGGAATGGGGGGATAAGGACATATATGTAATACCTTAATCAATAAAGAAATAAAAAAAAAAAGATTTAAGTCCTTTACCTTCAAGACCATCATCTCAAAGGCCACACTACAATCACTGTGACAATTCCAAATCTCATTCTAGATGCCTGTATATACTCAAATTGGAAAGAAACATATAATTGCCCAGTGGAAATTTGAAAATACCCTTAAATATGCTATTTCAAGCCCCAGACACCCAATGGACACAAAGGTAATGACCTCAATTTTCATCAAGTCATCAAAGCTGAGGTTTTAAAGTGATGAGTGTTTCTCCTTATTCTTGGCACAAGCCATCCATGACCATTTAGAAAATTGAAAAAGATTAAAGGCAGTTCAAACCACCGATGTCATCAGAAATGCTGACATCAACTTTTATGTTTCAGGTCATTCAAACGGTGAGTGCCATGGACAAAGATGATCCCAAAAACGGACATTATTTCTTATACAGTCTTCTTCCAGAAATGGTCAACAATCCGAATTTTACCATCAAGAAAAATGAAGGTAAATATATTAGCATTGAGAAAGGGGGTGCCATATAACTTGGAAAATGAGATGTGAGTTCATAATATGACTGAACATATCAATACAGTAATTTTTGTTCATTCATGAGCAGTCGAAATCCAGCTTATTAGCCTAATGGCATGGTAATTACATCACTTCCTCTTTCCAATATTGAAACAGTAGATAAGCAAATTGTTAATGTGCATGTTAATTTCATCCCAGCGTATCCCTCAATCACTTTCTTTTTGAAAATGGACTGTAAGGTGTAACCCTTATGAAATTTCCAGGAATTTTGAGATACTGACATGACTGTTAGGGGAGGATCTGGCTTATACTTTTCAGTTGTTAAGATGTAATTGAACATACTGTATATACTCAAATCAGAAAGAAACATATCATTGTTTCTTACCAAGGCTTTAGGAAAAGCCTATTCTAATGGTGCCTGGTTTGTGGGTACACATCAGAGGCATTTGTTTTAAACCTGTATACCAACGTTGATAATGGCAATTACAGCAGAAAATCCTGCTTGAACGACCCTCCTTATCAGTGGTATTTTGAAGCTAATATGACCCGATTTTATTTATATGTCTTTCACTGACAGAGGACATTTAATGGATAGGATGTCCCAAAAAAATGTATACACACACTATGAATAATTATAAAGACAGTGTTTATTAAAATGCATTTCATTTTCAAAATTGAGCTATTAGCTGTTAAAATGTGTATACATTTTCAGGGGACACTCCGTGTGTCATTAGTTGCTGAGAACCAAGTTTGGATTAAGTGTTTCCCTTAGCGATTGCCTATTACATATAAAGGTCATAGATCATTATAAAAAGTCTCTCTGAGGGGAGGAGGTTTGGGGGATGGGGTGGAAAAGGTGAAGGGATTGAGAAGTACAGACTGGCAGTTACCAAATACGCATGGGGATGTAAAGTACAGCATAGGGAATAAAATCAATAATATTGTCATAACTGTGTATGGTGCCAGGTGAAACTGGGGAAAAAAGTCTATTTTATCTGTACATTTTTGTTGCCCTAGCCGCTGTCTATTTAACAAGCATTTTTTAACTGCTTATTTTGGCTCGGATGTGTTTAAGTCTAAATTTCAGCTCTTATAGAATGATTAACAAAATAAATGTATTGTCTCAGGCTGACTTCTGGCTTAACGATAGGCGATTGTTTAGATTTATGAATGGTCTATATAAAAGCTATGCTCCATCAGAAGAGTAAAATTTGGTTCATGGCAATCGTTTTGGATTATCTGCTATGTCCTGTTTCAAGGAGGTAGTGAATGTTGATACCACTTCCTTTATGAAAGAAAATAACATTTTAGGCTCTTGTTAAATATAGTGTGGCCTTACTTTTTAACATAATGCTACGAAGTTCATTGGACATGCTTTGATAAATGTGGATGCATCACAGAAAAGGAAATGAGGAAGTCATTATAGAGATATTACTCATTTATCTGGCTTCCACGATTCTAAACTCTACAGAGACAAAATCCTGAGCTTTCTCCTCAGTCACAGAGCACTCATTTGTTAGACTACCCTCATTAAGAACTCTAGTCCAAGTACATCGCCTTCGTTTTTTAGTTAATACTGCCAAGACTTCTTTTTCCTGGAAGCCATGTAAATATGGCTAACATGAAAATCCCCTCAGAAATTTCAAACTGAGCTGGAAGTCCATGCCCAAGTACCCATGCTTACTTTCTTTTGTTTTGTTTTGTTTTTTTGTTAATCCTCACCCGAGGATGTTTTTTCCATTGATTTATTTTTATTTTTTAATCTTTATTGTTGAAAGTATTACATATGTCCCTCTTGTCCCCCCACCGATCCCTTCTAACCCACCCCACCCCCCATATCAGGACTTTACCATCCTATTGTCTGTGTCCCTGGGTTATGCATATATGCATACAAGTTCATTGGTTGATCTCTTCCCACCCACCCTTCCCTGCTTTCCCTCTGAGCTTCAGCAGTCTGTTCCATCGATTTTTAGAGAAGGTGGGAGGGAGGGAGGGGGAGAAACAGAGAGAGGGAAACATCAATGTGAGAGAGACACATGGATTCCTTGCCTCCTGCACTCACACCAACCAAACTGGGAATTGAGCCTGCAACTGAGGCATGTGGCCTTGACCAAAATCCAACCTGGGACCCTTCAGTCCCAGGGCTGACTCTCTAACCCAGGGGTGGGCAAACTTTTTGACTCGAGGACCACAATGGGTTCTTAAACTGGACCGGAGGGCCGGAACAAAAGCATGGATGGAGTGTTTGTGTGAACTAATATAAATTCAAAGTAAAGGAGCGGAGGGGAGAGCAAGAGAACCAGATAGAACAGCCGGATCCGGCCCGCGGGCTGTAGTTTGCCCAAGGCCGTTCTAACCACTTAGCAAACCAGCTAGAGCTCCATACTTAACTTTGATTGTGAGCTAATAGGTACCAGTCATTAATTTTGCATAGAAAATGTCCTACATTTAAAAATTCCCTGTGAAGAATTTTGTTGTTTTTTTCCATCTCAAGGGTTCTGAGTTTCTGGAGTTTTCTTTGCTTCATGTAGTTTCAAGATATGCCCATTGTAGGGAGGGCCCATGGAAGGCACTAAATAGATATTTGAATGGATGAGAGGTTGTTATTGGGTGTCAGTGAAAGCCTAGTTTTGTACTGTATTCCTTATTCCCTAAACCTTTGAAAGAGGACATCTCAGCCCTACCGTGAATGAATGTCATATGTTTTCTCTAATTTTTTGAACTAGTAGAAGTAAAAGATTTTATACTTGGAAACCCATATTTTAGCTCCATCAGACATTTCAACAAACCCTTTAATAGAATATTTAAAGGCATATGGATTATCTGTTTTATTTTGGAACTAGAAAATGGAAGCTACAGGTGTGTGTGTGTGTGTGTGTGTGTGTGTGTGTGTGTGTGTGAAATAATTGGGGGGAAAAGATGTCAGGTACTGAAAGATTACTCAGGACAGAAAGAACACTCTTTGTGCAACGATCGTGTCTTTTAAATTATGTGTTTATTTATTTTGCAAAGAATGGCCATATAAGTTATTATTTCAACTGGAACATTTCTTAAGTGAAAGGGGTTGCTATTTGTATTTGTATTTATGCCTGTAAAAACCATAAACCATCTTGTAGAAACCAGAACATATGTTCACTGTGATTATGGATTTAGGATCCAAATATTCAACATCTCCATAGAATAAGCTATGAACCCACAGGTTTTTGGAATATCTCCCTTTTCCTGTACTAGAAATTCATGAGTTTTGTTTCATAGACCACTGCTTTTTGGTATCTGAATAGTTACTGTGAAATAGAAAAAGCAATTCGTCTCTTCTTAACATGTAGAAACAAAGTAATAGAAAGAAATTGTCAGATTTAAAATGTTTGAGATACATAGCTAAGTAGATAGATAGCTTGTGAACCTGTTACTCATTCCTTGTTATTAATGATGGGAGAACACACACACACACCCAACCAAAAGTCCAAATAATAGACATTATTTATGTTAAAACTATGGTATATTTTCTGTTTAAAACATGGCAGGAATCAAGTGGTATAATATGGTGAGAATTATTTTCTTTTTACGATGGACTTTAAAATGATCAATAGCTGGTTTCTCTATTGAGCACATCATAATTTACAAGACCCTTCCCACTTGATGAAGGTTAAGATTTTGAGATAGTCAAAGTATTCAAATTCATCATTGATGGGTGGATGGCCCCCCTTTTAAATGAGATCTTTAAAAGAAATGGTTGCAGTACTTGGAATTTTCTAAGAAACTCACAGCTGTGTCTTTCAACTTGAAGTCACTATGATCTCCTTCTCTCATCTAGATTGGTCCTACTGCAATTTTCAGCCGACTAATTCAGAATCAAAGACGAAATGAGATAGAAATTAGCTGTCTCTTATCTCCTACACAGTTGAGTGATTTCACATAGAATTCTCTTTCTGAATATATGAGAATCATATATCTGCCAGAACAGGAAAGCAACCTTTAATAGGAATAAAGGTGAAAGCAAAGATCAAAATGTGTCGAGTCATTTCTATTACATGTACATACCAAACCATCATATTGCCTGAATTGTCTAAGTTATAGGACCCCGACTTCAGTTTCTCCATTTTCCAGTTGGGAGTATTTATAAACAAAAGGAATTTTGCTGACCACATTTCAGTATTTGTTTCCATTCCAACCGTGAAAATGGAAGATAGTCAACAATTAAATATAACAAACGGGGAAGTTTCAGGTCCATTTACATGTTCCCAGGAATATCTTGCTGAAAATTTGAGGTCTGCAGAAACCTGATCTTATCCATCCTGCACATTGCAGGTAAAAGACTTGACTGGAATGGCCAAAAAGCAGTAGTGAAAGTGGAGTCTTCATGTTTTATACTGAAGTATTTGAATCAGGTGAATAGAGAAATGAGGAAAAACATATAGCTCTGCTCGCTAAGGAGGGCCTATGGGAAGAAAAGAAGTAGATGTTGTACTTGGCCTTCATTATAGTTGGTTAGGCTTAAGAAAAGACAGCAGGGGGACCAGAGTGCCTGATGACAGTAATTTTTTTTCTCTTCTCGATAGCTTCTTCTTCTTTTTTTTTTTTTTTTTACCAAAATTCTATTGATAAGCATCTCACTATAAAGGTAATCACGGTCATTGGTCTGAGTAATATAAATGTTGCATTGGAATAAATGCACCTTGAATTGTCTCAATATCCATAATGTGGTCACCTTTTGAGGATATAATTCATGCTTGGTTTTGTAGGATTCCTATTTCAACTGATTGGCCAACTTCAAGAAATATGTGTTTTATGTCTTTTTATCCTCTAGAAGCATCCCTTGTAAGAGCGCTGCTGACTACAGGCAAGTTATTTTAAGCCTCAGTTTCCTCATCTGTAATACCAGGATAACAATGCCCATCTGCCCCATAGGTATGCATGGGTATGCCTGTGCTGCTGTGTGCATGCATCACCCAGGGCTCAGACAGCCCTCAGCACAATGCCTGGCACATAGAAAAGCACACATCAGTAAATGGGACACGGTGCTCATGATATGAAGCCATTCATTCCTAGAATCCCATTCTATGGTCCATCTCTTCTAGCTTATTATCCTCAGCCAGGTCTCTTTGCAGCTGTAACGCCATTGACATTGGGATGCGATACAGTGATCCTGAAAGTGGGCTCCCTGGTGATTGTGAAAACCCAGGTCCTCACTAGTTTGCATTGCAAGAAATCTGCTTAGCGATGTGTTGCCGTCATAAGGGTTTCATAATAGAAAGATAAAAGGAAAAACAAAAAAAAAAAAAAGAGGAGGAGGAGAAGGTGGGGAAATAATGACAATATTTGCCAGTCACGGAAATAGCTGCAGGGTTTCTGGGTCTGATTGAATAAGAAGGCTTTTTCTTTTTTTCTTTTTGTCCTTTGCCAAAACGAAGCTCGGCTTTCTTCACACCAGGCCTAACCCCCACTTCCAACTGTTAAGGTTACTTTCCATTCTAGCATATCGACCTTCCAACACACATACTCTGTGGGAATTCTTTTGCATAAGCTGAGAAATTAGACAGGTCTTTCTTTGCTCTTTTGAATCATGTCAACTTATGTCAGAGTTCTCTTGTCACAAAACTAAAATTTGCTGCCTGGAAATGCAGGTGGGTTTCCCTGATCCCAACCCAGCCAGCGTTGGCCCCCTCTGTCCTCCATCTCTCTCACTGAGTCCTCAGGCGTGCCTCTCCTGTGCTCAGCGTGCAGGGGTAGAGGCAGAGTCCCTCTCGTGTTCACCTGAAGCCAGCTGTGCCCCATCTGGGCTGAATTGAATCTGAAAGGGCCACCTTGGTAAGACCCTTGTCCTCTCTCTGGCCACCTCGGACCTTCTTGAGTTCTCCCATCACTCAAGGTGCTTTGGAGCAAACAGAGGACTTGCTGAAAGAGCATCTCTTTCCCCAAGTGGCCTTTACAAAAGCCTCCATCCTTCAGCTAAGCAGATTCATTATTGCTGGGTTTCCCAGGCAACCATACCCAAGCAACAAGTGAAAACTGTGTGCTTGCATGCCTGTGATAATGAACACCTATGTATGTATGTTTCTAGTATGCTGACGCCGTCTACTCTGCTCACACATGGGCTTTTTCACAACACCACACACAGCGCAGAACATTGACCGGAGACCTTTTTCACCTAAGGCAGTGGTCGGCAAACTCATTAGTCAACAGAGCCAAATATCAACAGTACAACGATTGAAATTTCTTTTGAGAGCCGAAAACTGACTTCTGCGCATGGGCCACGAAGTTTCAATCGCACTGTACGTGCACGCCTGCACGTGGTATTTTGTGGAAGAGCCACACTCAAGGGGCCAAAGAGCCACATGTGGCTCGCAAGCCGCAGTTTGCTGACCACTGATCTAAGGTGTCAGCACTTATGAATATGAAGCAGAGTGCTTGATCTCAAGGTTGAATCATAAGAGGTAGTACTCATTTGCTTGAAGCAGGAGATCCACCTGGGATCCTGAATATGCAGAATAGCATTATGCATCCATGATCCAAAAAAAGTTTCTGCTTCAGTAATTCATAATTTATTGTTTATGCTTCCAGCAATGTTCTGTTGATAAAAAGCCATTTATGTTTCATTTTGTCGTCTAAATTGTAATTAAGGACGATGTGCAAGCTAATAAAAACATGTAACAGATCTTTACTTTCACTTCCCAAGTTGCCTATGACTGTACAGTTTGGTCCAGAAAACTAGATTTTCTTTGCTTTTTGTAAAAGTCTTGTTGTTTTGAATAGTTTCCATATCTGTCTTATTCTTTTCAAAGTGATAGTTCAAGAGTACCTTCAGAAGTTAAGAATTTCCTTTACAGTCCAGCTGGGTGTGACTCAGTAGTTGAGCATCAGCCTATGAACCAGGAGGTCATGTTTCAATTTCTGGTCAGGTCACAGGCCCAAGTTGCGGGCTCGATCCCCAGTAGGGGCTGTGCAGGAGGCAGCTGATCAATGATTCTCTTATCATTAATGTTTCTATCTCTCTCTCCCTGAAATAAACAAATATATATATATTTAAAAATTGAAAAAGGTTGACTTGGGATGAATTAGAATGAATGATAAAAGCCCTGTGCAATAGAGGACTGTGCAGACTTCATCGGCAGGAATATTTAGATTTGAGTCCTAGCTCTTCTGATTATGATCTATGAGAGCTTGCACACACAACTGAATAATCTTGACTCTTTATCCGTAAAATAGAAATACTGTTGTTTTTAATAAGAAAAGATGAACTTAAGTTAAAAAATAAACATGTGCTAAGTTCCGTTTCTAGTAAATTGAAGGTACTCAATAAATGTTAGTTTCTTTCCTCTCTCCTTCTCTTTCTTCTAAAGTTTTGTGAGCCTTCAGAATCTCTCTCATCTACCCAATGCAATACACAAAAAATAGTAATAAGGAACCTAAAATAAGGCATTTGGGGGCTAACCAACAATATGCTGCTTGGGTGCCTCACCTGAGGGGGTAAGGATTGAACATGTCTCCAATCACTGAGAAAGGAGAAATGAGAAGGAAGAGTACCTGTGTAACTAAGCCGTTCTTTTACTGTAACCTTCATTACCATATGATCAAAGAGTAAAGTAGTGTCTGAAAATTACTGGTCCCCATAGGACTAGGCTTTCTATGTCGAGGTCCTGTTGCATACAGCTTTCTGTCTATTGACAAATGGGATATCGGAGAGTTCATAAAATGATAGGAGCTAAGAGCTCATGGTCAATATCCAGGTTATGAAGATCATCGATGCTAAATACAGAATTTCAAACAGATTAAACAAACAAACAAGCAGTGCCAGTGTACTTTAAAAAGGGCAATAATGATGCCTGTATCTCTCCCCAACTTTATTTTCCATCACTCTCTCCCTTATACCTCGTTATCATCTTATATGCCCCTTATGCAACCTCTGGCTTGAACATGCAAACCCAATGGTGATGTTTTCATTGATTTCCTAGAGGAAGGAAGAGGGAGAGAGAGAGAGAGAAACCTCAGTGATGAGAGAGAATCATTGATTAGCTGCCTCCTGCCTGCCCCCTACTGGTGTTCGAGCCTGCAACCCGGACATGTGCCTTAAACCGGGAACTGAACCGTGACCTGGTTCATGGGTCGATGCTCAACCACTGAGCCACACTGGCCGGACCCAATAATGCTTTTTAAATCTCCCCTTCTCTTCCTTTGTCTGGAATATACATCCTCTGCTACCAACCTTTTCAACCGAGCTAATTTCCTATTATTCAAAGTAAGTCAGGTTCCCCTCATCGGTGAGCAGAGCAAGAGAGTGCTGATCAGATGCTGTTTAATTTGCTTGCTTTGCTTTGCTCTGCAGGATAGTGTGCTACCTGCTGATGCAGGCACATGACACAAGGAATGTCTCCTCCACTGTCCTCTGAGGTTATTAGTAACACATTATATCTCTATTCACCCATTCCATACCTATATTTTTATAGTGTCTATCATGTGACAGGCAATACCCTGAACACTGGGAATAAAGCAGTGAATCAAACAGACGGTGTACATATATACCCTCGTGTACAGTGTATTTTTGTTCTCCTAGGACTCAGTCTAATTTGAATTTGCCAAGAAGAGTGCTATAATTTAGCATGGATTTTTGTTATACAGTGGAGAAATTCACAGGCTGGCCTGCAAAGTACTATGATTTTGGAATGATTACATATTCTAACGTCTACACTGTCATAAACAGTTTCCTCTTGGGCCTGGCCCAGCTTGTGAATCTGGTATCTACGTAAAGAGCTGGCTTGCATGGGTTTCACAGCTCCTGCTCTGACAAAGCATTTGGCTGGTCGGGTTGGTGATATACATCGTGTCATGGCCAACGAAGTCTCCGTGTGAGTTTCAGATCGGTGTCCTCATTATGCCTGAGCTCAAACTATGTGTTTTTTTAAATATCTAACTATCTATCTATATATATAAGCTCAGCAACCGAACGGTGGAATGACCAGAATGACTGGTCGACCAGTCGCTATGATGCACACTGACCATCAGGGGGCAGACACTCAATGCAGGAGCTGCCCCCTGGTGGTCAGTATGCTCCCTCAGTCAACCTCTCGCAGCCCCTTCCTCTGGCCAGCCCCCTGATCGGCCCCCATCTGGGGGCCAGCCGGCCAACTTCCCATGGCCCCACTCCCCCTGCCAGCCAACCTCCTGCGGCCCCTCCCCCCAGCCGGCCAACCTCCTGAGGTCCCTCCCCCTGGCTGGCCGGCCCCATGATAGGCCTCAATCGCTGTCCAGGCCTAGGGACCCCACCCATGCACTAATTCGTGCACCAGGCCTCTAGTTTTAATATATTTTTATTGATTTCAGAGAGAGCAAGGGAGAAGGAGAGAGAGATAGAAAACATCAATGATGAGAGAGAATCATCTATCAGCTGCCTCCTGCATGCCCCACACTGGGGAATTGATCCTACAACCTTGACACGTGCCCTGACTGGGAATTGAACTGGTTACCTACTGGTGCATGAGACAACACTCAACCAATTGTGCCACACTAGCCAGGCTAGACAAACTATGTTGAACCATACACTTCAACATATTTCTGAATGCAGGTTTAGATCATGGTGGTGAGCTCTCTTTAGATTCACAGAGATTCATAGACATTTCAGTCATTGGGGCTTTAGCACTGCCCAGGAGCTGGGGCGGGTGATCCATTATAATTTTTATTCAAATCTCACTATACACAGTTCATGTTGTTTCCATCCCCTATGCATCCTTGGTTCAGACACCTGTCAACGAACAGGTTTTAGCTAACTTTCAATGTATAATGTTTACCAAGGTCCCTGGCAACTAGAGAATGCCGATGTCGGGACATGACAGCGGGTTCATTTTCTCACTGTTTTCTGTTCTATCTGTTGTCTAAGGTGCCACCAGAATGAATGTGCTGGTGTCCTTTACAGATGAAGGTAGTAATTGATGTCCTTGGACCTTTCTGGGTTACTCATTGCCTTGCTTTCATCCTAGCAGATTGCCTACTAGAATTTTCTTCCTTTATTGCTTGAGTATAATATTCTCAGCCTTTTGAAGGCTGTTTATCTTAGGGCAGTCTGGGAAAAAAGGTGATACTGTACCTGGTATGCTGAGCGTAATCATCCTTCCCCGAGTTTCACGCTTTCCCTTGGCCAGACATTCATTGCTAATTCCATCAAGGTCACGCTGTGATTTGCTTCCCCTTGGACTTCAGTTTCCTCTTGTACAAAATGAATGAGTTCATGCCGAGGATATAAGAACTCATCTATTCTGACATACTGAGTGGGCAAACATGTGGTATTCGGAGAAAAATCCCAGACTTTGAAATCAGACAAGTCCTGTATCCACTGATTAATAAAGATGTGACTTTGGACAAGACTTTGAACTGTCTAGGACAGAGTGTGTTTGGCAATGTGAAAACAAAATTGCTGTGATGAACAAAGGAAAGAAGGTAGGATAAATGCCAGAGGCAGTACCTGAAGTTACATGACACACTGTGTACTTTGTCTTCTTTATCAACCTTCGAAAGAAATAATTCCTATGGAAGGGATCGGAACACTAGAAATTATCATACCAAAATATCATCCAAATTAAAATATTCGGTAATATTATTAAAAGATATGCTTCTAGCCCAGCTAGTGTGGCTGTAAATAGATCATGAGCATCAACCCATGAACCAGGTGGTCACTGTTCAATTCCCAGTCAGGATACAGGTCTGGGTTGCAGGCTTGATCCCCAGTAGAGGGCATGCAAGGAGATAGCTGATCGATGAATCTCTCAGCATTGATGTTTCTCTCTCTCTCCCCCTCTCCCTTCCTATCTCTGAAATCAATCAAAACATATGTTGGTTTTTTTTTAAAAAAAGGTATGCTTCTACAATATTATAGGTTCTCTTTCTTAGTATATTTGGGCAGAATTCTGGACATATAAAATAAACAAATTATTCTTATACACCAAAAGAACTCAATGAACATAGGACTTGTGGTTCCATCAGTTGGGAATTTGCAAGCTTTGCCTACGTTCTCAGGCTTCGGTCAAGGACATGACACATAAAAGTGTTGGGAAGATACTTAATTACTGGATTCAGTTTTGATTTATCAGAAAGATCTCTCCAAGTAGAGCTTGAATACAGTTTTGCAGAAATAAGACACATGTTGATGCGTAGAGGTGTCTGTCACAGCTAATATAAAATGGTCCTCTCAATGGAGGCAAGCCACTTGATTGACGGTTTCATCCCAATCAGAAGAAGTGGAGGAAGGCCAGTTTTAGAAGGAAGGCAGGTTGGAAAAATAGAGAATGGACAGAATGAGAAGATGAGTTGCAAACAGGCCAGTCACATCAGTGCTGGGAATGACCTCAAGCAGAGGAATTCCTTTATTTCCCTTGGGAAGCTGCTCAGTAAAGAATAACTCTCCCAGTTCAGAAAGTTATGAATTGTAGTTGTCTATTATGTGACTTACATTGCATTACATTGCAATATGTCATTGTGAGCTGTGACATAATATAATGTAAGTGACAGGCAGCTAAAATTTTACAGCAAGAAGACTTTTTTATATATATCTAGGATCTGCTATCAAATTTGATAGCAGCTATCAATCCTTTTTTTTTTTCCTGAAAATAGATCAAGAATTTGATGTTCATGAAAAGCAGGTCATTTTGAAACATCCACAAACACTTCAGTGCCTGCACAACTCAGTTACCATAAATCAGTTTTTAAGAAGAAAAAAACACACAACAACACACAAAACAAACATTCTAAAAGCTGCATCTGAACTCAAACTCCATTCTTTTTTCCTTTCTAAGATGAGTGCGATTGTTTTTTAGATTGAGTTTAGCCCAGCCGGCATGGCTCAGTGGTTGAGCGTCCACCTATGAACCAGGAGGTCACAGTTTGATTCCCAGACAGGGTACATCCCCGGGTTTTGAGCTTGATTCCCAGTAGGGGGCATATAGGAGGCAATCAATGATTCTCTCTCATCATTGATTATCATTGATGTTTCTCTCTCTCTCTCTCTCTCTCTCTGAAATCAATAGAAATATGTTTTTAAAAATTTAGATTTTTAGTTTAGTTTGTTTTTGGATAGCATTAAGAATTCATGATCAAATAAATAACTTTAGTGCCGAGATCAGACCAGTGGTTACAACAGAGGGTGGTTTTGCAGTCCAGGAGACAGGTAGCAATGTCTGGGGATGTCACAACTGGGGAAGGGGCGGGGTATTACTGGCATCTAGTGGGTGAAGGACAGAGGTGTTGTGCAGGGTAGTGTCCACAGATCATGTCTAATATCTTGGCATTAACTCTGATTCCAGAGGTCATTGTTTTAAGTGAATTGGTCCACATATGGTCATGACCTGGTCTAAAGGTGGTCCAAGTAAACTTTTAATAAATCTAGAGCTGGTTACTTCCTTTCATCCATCCTCAAGACAAGTTATGGTAATACATTATTTAAATATTCAGCTAAATTGGACTTAGGGACACTTACCCAAATCTCTTTGCACATCACAATCCATGGGAAACTCAGTCTACTAACAGCCGCACTGCAGGTCCAATAAGGAGAAGAAAGCAGGATTTTGGATTTCTGGGGTCTAATTGTATTTCTAGGGTACATTTATCCTTGAGGACCTTTGAAAAATGGTTTTCCCTCTCATGCTCTGGTGGCCTCATCTACACTATAGGAATCTGCATATAGCAAAAGTATTCAACTTGCGTGTTTTTTTTTAATAGAAGAATCCTCTTATGAAGCTATACATTTCAATGAATTCTAATAATATATGACATGAAGCTTCTGTGCTTGAGCTATCGTTTATTGACTGTCTTAGCACCAAAGATCCTGTCCACTCCCTATGACCCCATCACTCCCACTGTGAGAGAACCCAAGATATACCTTAAAAACCAATGATACCAAAGGCTTTCTCCAGGATAAATTCCCTTGATATTATGAGTTTTGCCAGGAGAAAACACTGGAGATTCAATATGCTCAACATAGAACCTGCTATGGTGTGTGGACAGCTTCTTCAACCTTCCCCTTGGCTTGCATAAAGGCACTTCTGAGAACAAAGCCGACAGCAATCTATTGTCAGTGTTTGCATCTGACAAAGCACTCTCACTGTATAGGATTTCCATCTGCCAAGATACAGAGTGGCACCGGTAAAAAGAACATAGGCTTTAGATTATGATAGATCCAAGTAGGACTTCTTGCTGTGCCACTTACTAAATCTGTGGGCCCCTGATTTAAGGTCTGGGGGCTTCCGTGGCTTTTTGTGTGTGTGTGAGAGGCTGGGTTAATAATGCCTCATATAGAAATGATTTTAAGGATTCAATGTGATAATGATGTAAAGCATTTACCACAGAGTGTGATGCCTAATAATAGCTATCGTTTATTGACTGCTTAACACTGTAGCTGTAAGAATTACAGATAGTGTGTGTAGATGATACCGTATATATAGTAGTGACTGTTACTATTCAGCTAGAACTAGCATCCAGAAAGAGTCCTGGGAATATCTGTAAAATGGAGGTGGTTTAATTTTACTTCCTTGCATCATATCTTACTTTCTTTCTCCCATCTTTATGGCACAGCATCTCTGGTCTGCTCTTGGGATCTCAGGGTCCAGCTTTGACACTCAGTACATTTTAACTTACACATAACATCATAGTAATAACACCATGAAAGTGTCTAGCATTTCTTTATGGGGAGTATCTCCATTTTTTAGATGGAGAGACAGAGGCAGGGGGAGGTTATAATCTCAGCAGATGTCAATTAAACACCAAGATCATTCTGTCTAGTATCTTGGCATTGATTCTGATTCCAGAGGTCACTGTTTAAGTCCTCTTAAACAATGGGTCCATATAAGGTCATTACCTGCTCTAAAGTAAATTTAATAAATCTCGAGCTCATTACTTCCATTCAGCCATCCTCAAGATAGGCTGTGGTAATATATTATTTAAATACTAGAGGCCCGGTGCATGAAATTCGTACACGGGGTGGGGGGTGTCCCTCAGCCCAGCCTGCACCCTCTCCAATCTGGGATACCTCTCACAATCCAGGACTGCTGGCTCCCAACTGCTCGCCTGCCTGCCTTCCTGATTGCCCCTAACCACTTCTGCCTGCCAGCCTGATCACCCCCTAACCACTCCCCTGCCAACATGATTGATGTCTAACTGCTCCCCTGCCAGCCTGTTTGCCCCCAACTTCCCTCCTCTGCCATCCTGGTCACCCCTAACTGCTCTCCCCTGCAGGCTTGATCGCCCCCAACTGTCCTCCCTTGCAGGCCTGGTCCCTCCCAACTGCCCTCCCCTACTGGCCATCTTGTGGTGGCCATCTTGTGTCCACATGGGGGCAGGATCTTTGACCACATGGGAGCAGCCATCTTGTGTGTTGGAGTGATGGTCAATCTGCATATTACTCTTTTATTAGATAGGATAGAGGCCTGGTGCATGGGTGGGGGCCAGCTGGTTTGCTATGAAGGGTGTCCCGGATCAGGGTGGGGGTTCCCTTGGGGCGCGGGGAAGCCTGGGTGAGGGGCCTGTGGTGATTTGCAGGCCGGCCACACCCCCCAGTGACCCAAGCTGAGGCCCTGGTATCTGGGATTTATTTATCTTCTACAATTGAAACTTTGTAGCCTGGAGCGGAGCCAAGCCTTCTGCTTTCTCCATGGCAGCCGCCATTTTTGTTGGGATTTATTTATCTTCTATAATTGAAACTTTGTAGCCTTAAGCGGAGGCCTGGGCCGGCCAGGGTGTGCGGAAAGCTTGGCTTCCTCCATCGCTGGGGAAACCCAAGCCTCCCTTCTGCTCTCTCTGTGGCCGTAGCCATCTTGGTTGAGTTAATTTGCATACTCGCTCCTGATTGGCTGATGGGCGTGGCTTGTGGGTGTAGTGGAGTGATGGTTACTTTACATATCACTCTTTTATTAGATAGGATTCAGCTAAATTGGACTTAGGAATCCAAGATGCAGGTCAAGGCAGTCTGCTCAGAACTTTGTCACTGAGTGATGCCTCGTTAAATGCCTCTTCATGAGGCCCTGTGATGGCATAAAACAACAACCCTTTAACTTAGTCACAATCCTCTGTATCCTCAAGTTGTGCTTCTGTGCTTAGCTTTGTAGCTGTGGTCTGGGCTAGACTCAGCTATGCACACCTTGGTTCACTCTCCTGGGTGGGCTTTTGGCAGGGACAGCTGGGACCTCACTTCAGAAGGGTTTCTCCTCCTCTGAGAAGTTAACCCGAACTCAAATGGGAGACAGTTTCTCAACTGAGAGCAGATTCTTCAGGTTCTCGTGATTCCTAGGCATCACATGTTCCCTTTCACATGGTCTCTTTCAGCACATTGTTTTAGTCAAATCAAGTCATGAGGCCAGCCCACATTAGGGAAGGGGAAAAGGGACTCCACCCTTTGATAGAAAGAGCAATATACACTGAATGGCCAGATTATTATGATCTCTGAATGCATATAATCTGGCCACTCAGTGTGTGTGTGTGTGTGTGTGTGTGTGTGTGTGTATACACACACACACACACACACACACACACATATACATATATATATATATATATATTAGAGGCCCGGTGTATGAATTTGTGCATGGGTGGGGTCCGGCCAGCCTGGCTATGTGGGAGGGGACATGGGCGGTTGGCAGGCCTGCCTGCTGGTCAAACTCCTGGTCGAGGGGACAATTTGCATATTAGCCTTTTATTATATAGGATATACACTGAGTGGCCAGATTATTATGCATTCAGAGATCATAATAATCTGGACACTCAGTGTATATTCATATCCATTTTCTGTAGCCTACCACTGCCTACTTTCTCTCTACAAATGTTCTTATTCTTTTCATCTTTGATATATGCTCACCCTCTCCCTGGATTCCCCCCAAACCTCTTGCAATCATGGTATTAGCTTATTAAACTCTGAAACGGGTCTGAATGCAGATGAGATTTCTCAGGTTCAGCTTCTCTCAATCAGGAGACTGTGAACTGAAAAGACACCATAGCTGTCCCCATATGTGTTACCTGTTACTGAGTTGGCACCAACTTCTGGTGACCCTATGAATGAGTGATGTCCTCAGCAGCCCTGCTCAGCTCCTGCAGACTCATGCCTGTGGCTTCTTTCATGGAGTCAACTGATCTCATATGGCATCTTCCTCTTTCCCTGCTGCCTTCTATTTTCCCAGCATTATTGTCTTTACCAAAGCAACCTGCCTTCTCATGACGTGCCCAAAGTAGGACAGCTTCAGTTTTGTCGTTTTTGCCTCTAGTGATGGTTCAGGTTTAATTGGCTCTAAGACCCACTTGTTTGGTGGGCCAGGGAATCCATGGAGCTCTCCTCCAGCAACACCATATTTCAAATGAATCAATTTTTATCCCTCTTCACTGTCTAGCTTTCATAACTGTACAGAGTAATTGGCAATATGACAGAGTGAATGGTCTTACCATTAGTCTCTAATGACACATCTTTGCTCTTGCTGATCTTTTCCCAATTCTTCAATTGCTGCCTTCCAAGTCTCAGCCTTCTCTTGTTTGACTTCCTGGCTGCAGTCTCTACTTTAATGGATGACTGAACCAAGGTAAGCAAATGGTGAAAATCAAAATGGATAATTGGACTAGAGATCCCCATTTTAATAGGGGATGAATGTGAGATATATAGAGGTCACTGGTTCATAGCTATTTAAAATCTACCTGGTTACTTATTGTCAGATCCTATTTCAAGGGTAAGGAATGAGCCAGGTTCTACTCTCTGGGTATGGCTCCAAGTTCATTGTTTCCTACGGCTCCTGACTCTGTCCTCTGTGTTCTTGGGTCATCCCTTCAAAATCCTTTGTTTTATACAAGAAACATTCCATGTTGTCAGATGAGTATTCTCATCTGCCAGGTGTCTGAGATTTCTTTTTAAATTAAAACTATTTCATCCCTAGCCAATTTGGCTCAGTGGATGGAGCATGGGCTCTTGGACTGAAGGGTCATGGGTTCCATTCCAGTCAAGGGCACACACCTCATTTGTAGGCTCAACCCCTGGTGTGGGAGGCAACCAACCAATGTGTCTCATTCACATTGGTGTTTCTTGCTCTGTGCCTCTCTCCCTCCTTTTCACTTTCTCTAAAAATCAATGGGAAAATATCTGTGGGTGAGGATTACCAACAACAACAACAAAATTTTTTTCAGTTAATTTTGGTCGTGTTGATGATGCTTTTAATACTTTATAGGTTTCCTATGAGTCCAATTCAGATCCAGTCCATGACTCAAAACACCGCATCTATTATTCTTTTTGAGAAATATCTCCTTCTGCTTTCAGTTGTCAGCCTGCTTTAAGACAATGCCCTAAAGATCTAAAGATTTTGTTTTTCTAGTCAAGGTGCTCTATGAAGTAGCATCTTAAATATTTAGATGTTAACAAAGGGCAGTCACACCTTTTATTTGAACTTAACCCCAGGAGAGGGGTTGGCAAGCTTTTCCTATAGAGGAGCAGAAAATGCTTTGTGGATCATAAACTCTTTGCACATCTATTTGTCGCTGCCTTTCTAATGGTAAATCCGCAAATAAACAATACCTAATGCAATGGACATGGTGATTTCCAATAAAACTGCTTACAAAAACAGGAGCAGGCTGGATGTGGTCCAAGGGTCATGGTTTGTTGACTTCTACTCTAGGTCATTTTATACTCTGAGGCTCTTTTACTATTTCAGAGGCAGGAATTGAGAAACACTTTTATTTTCCAACCCAGTAAGCTCCATATCCAAAATTCCATTACGTTGTGCTTATAAAATAAATATTTTTGTTGTTATTGCTTTGTTTTAGCTCATCTCTTTCTTCCTCTGCCTTATCCCATGTCACTCAAAGAAACCAATTGATACTTTCACCATTTTGCCTGGAAAATATCCCACCAAAGTTGACAAATTAATTAGGGGCTTAAAAAAATCTTTTATGTTGCTATAAATATTTTTTGTTATTACATAACTTGGTTGGCCCCTTTATAACTGGCAAAAAAATAAAAAGATGAAAAAGCTGAGAGATTTACTTTAAACATTTAATCGATAGCAACTGTAAAGGTGTGTGTGCTTATCGAAGGAGCATAAGTGTTTCACAATTCCCATTCCTGCAAACACGGACCAAACCCTGAAGATCATATTGTGCATATTGATGGGGATGGCATTCTTCCAAACCTTATTCTGCTCCTGTGAAATAGGAGAGCTTATATAGATGAGAGAGACCATTTTAGGATCACCTCGGTGCGAGAAAACTCATTTAGCAACTTGCCGCACTGTGCCAAGTTATTCCAAGGTTTCAGAAAGCCGATAGTGACAGGATTGCAACACGGATCAATAAAGAATCCAACGTTCAAGACAAGAGGGAGAAGTATTATTAACCTTTACAATCCATCTTCATTGCTCCTTCTCAACTATGCCCCTAAGTGTTAGATAGTTACATCAGAGATACTCTTGACCCAGGCAACTTGATCATCTTTAAAATATGGATATTGTACTGCCAAAATGTCAGCATAAGTCCCCTATGATGCGTTATTACTGTTCTTGTTAGTCCTTAACAATAATATTTTTTCCATTGATCCTCAGAAAGAGTGGAAGGGAGAGAGGGGAAGAGAGAGAGAGAGGTAGAAACATAGATGTGAGATAGACATCAACTGGTTGTCTCCTTCATGTGCCCCATCTGTGGTCAGGGAACAAACCTGCAACCCAGTTGCATGACCTTGACTGGGAATCGAACCCATGATGCTTTGGTCCACAGGCTGACGCTCTACCACTGAGCTATACCAGCCAGGGCTGATGCATTATTTATTCAACATATATTCAGCACATTTCCTTGCTCCTATATATCCTGAAGAATGTCAACTTTAGTGGAATGGTGCTAAGAATACAGACATAGACAGCTGCAGTTTAGGTGGATAACTCAAATGAAATTCAAGTTCCTAGAAGGGGGAAGGCAGTGTAGATCAGTGGCTTTTAGGGCACGGTTAGCCTATAACATCTATTAGTGGCGTGAACTTGAGCAAGTTAAATGTTCTAAAACTGTCTTTATCTGAAAAGAAAAAGCATATTAGTGAAACCTTCTTCATCAAATTGTGATTTGTGTTTATAAAAATCCTCAGAAGGACTCTATACATGTTTTCTCTATAAAAATTCCTGTCTATTATTATAATCATTGAAGCAAAAATGAATCTGCAGTCATAGTAAACACACAGTAAGTATTGCTTCTTGACTTCCAAAGCACTGATTTCACATTCCCTGCCTCACTAATTTCCCCTCAAAGATCCATGAGGAGATATTACTGTGATCCTTATTTCAGAGCTGTGGAATCTAAGGCTGGGCAAGGTTGCCTTGACACTGAGTGATTGCCCTAAATCACAAAGCTAATAAGTGGAAATTCCAAGTGTGGGTACTGGGGGCAGGGGAGAGTTTGAGGGAGAAAATGAGTTTTGGGGTAGAGGTTGTGTGCCTCTTACGGACCTGGAACTTTTATGGATCTTATTTCATTTTAGCCTCATGACAATCCTAAAAGGGAGGTAGTACTTGCTCCGTTTTACATACATAGAAATTTAAGTTGAGTCATTTGAAGGGGCTTCATCAAATCAGAGAAGAGCTAAGATTCATACCCCAATTACTTTGAATCGAAAGCCCTTATTAGTATTTCATCGTAAAATCTTGTTTTGGTAACAGAGAGGATGCTGGTTCCTTAAACCGTTGAATGGTACAGAGGACCATACCTGTATATTTTGGGCAACCTGCCAGCTTATGTTTCAATGAAATTCCCTTCATCCCCATCAGCCTCCCCACCTCCTTCCCATATGTTTCTCACCCCCTTGGGTTCTGTGCTTTAGGCTGTTACATATTACAGACATTCCAAGTGTGTGGCTAGCAGGCAACACTTAGAATTATAAGTGAACATAAGCTCACAGAAAGCAGTCCTCCTGCTCACTTAAACACTCCAAAACCCACTACAGGGCTTTGGCTGAAAAATGTTTAGGTGTAGCCTGGCTAGTGGCTCAGTGGTTGAGCATCAACCTATGAACCAGGTCACAGTTTGATTCCTGTTAATGGTCAGGGCCCAGGCCTGGGTTGTGGGCTCGATCCCCAGTAGGGGGCTTGCCAAAGGCAGCCGATCAATGATTCTTTCTCATCATTGATGTTTCTATCTCTCTCTCCCTCCCCCTTCCTCTCTGAAATCAATGAAAGTATATTTTGAAAAAAAATTTTAGGCATAGAATGGGTTTGGGACTTCTTATGCCTTTGAAAACTTCACTTTGAAGATGATAAGGACCATTCGAATTGATGTTCAGGGTGGCTCATCCACTAAAGGCAGAAAGAGAGAAAATACTTTTTTAAAAATAGGTTTCATTTCCTCTGCCAGTCAACCCCAGGCCCCTCAGGACAGAGTATTCCCCAGCCAGTGAGAGTGGAAGGGAATTCACACCGTCAAATCTTCATATCCCCACTGTCATCTCTGGGATAATTCTGCAGAAGCCCAAGCCACGAGGGGAGGCCAGCAGTGACCTTCAGACCTAAGGATGCTCTGTATGGGGTTATCCCAGACAGTGAGCGCATCTCTTTCCTGCCACTGCTCCATGGCCCACCGGCAGCATGAAAAAGGAAGCACTTGTCAAAGGAGCAAAACCCATCCTTTTGAAACTCCTTTGAAAACCAACTGCTTTGCAGAGACGGTTGGGCCCGCCCTGCAGGAGGTCAGGGGCATAGAGGGAGTTTCTGCTGAACATGTCTTGAGTCCTTAGATTCTTAGGTAAAGAAAGCTGGGCTCAAACCTAGCCAGTTTGGCTCAGTGTTTAGGGCATCGGCCCAGAGACTAAAGGGTCTCGGGTTTGATTCCAGTCAAGGGCACATACTTCGGTTGCTTGGTCCCAGGCCTGGTTGGAGCCTGTGTGAGGGGTCACCAGTGGGTGTGTCTCTCTCACATTGCGCGCTCTCTCTCTCTCTCTCTCTCTCTCTCTCTCTCTCTCTCTCTCTCTCTCTCTCCCTCTCTCCCCCCTCCCTCCCCTCCCCTCCTCCCTTCCACTCTCTCTCTCTCTCAAAAAAAGAAAAAAAAAAAAAAGAAAGAAAACGTGTCCTCTGATGAGGATTAACAAAAATAAAATACAGGTGTGTTGGAGGCTATTCTAGATTACAAGAGACTCATAAAAATAAAACCAAAACCAAATAAAATGACTTGGTTGTGTGTGTGTGTGTGTGTGTGTTTAAAGAAAGCTGGGGTCTTTCATCAGAGTTTCCAAGGGCATATAGACAGTAATGACATCCTTGGCTTGCGTCTGGCCTGAATGAACAAGATATAGATGAGCTTCTCCAGCAGAGAGGTTGGGATAATGGAGGTAAACAGCAAAAACAAGTGTGATAATAGCTAGATGAGAGGAAACCCAGGAAGGACCCACTACAGTCCCCGCCGTATTGATTACATATCTTCAATAAAAATCAATAGGATTTACTCAGGCTAAGTACTGTTCTTTTCTCCAGGTTGCAGATGATAAAAACTGAAGCGTGAAGGGGTTAACTTGCCCCAGGCACTTAGTTGATAAAGGCAAAGCCAGAGTCAAACCCAAGCAGCCTGACTCTAGAATACATAAGCCAGAACAGTGGGCAGACTGCCTGGGCCGGTGTTGCTCAGTGGTTGAGCATCAACCTATGAACCAGGAGGTCACGGTTTGATTCCTGGTCAGGGCATATTCCCTAGGTTGCAGGCTTGATCCCCAATAGGGGGCATGCAGGAGGCAGCCAATCAATGATTCTCTCTCATCTCCCTTTCCCCTCCTCTCTGAAATCAATATATATATATATTTTAAAAGAAACAACATATATATATAATTTTTTAAAAGAAACAACAACATTGTGCAGACATACTGTACAATGGTTCATTTAATCCATCCCGGCCTTTGAGGAACGTGTCAATACCATTTGAAAGCTTATGGAACTGAGGGAAAAGAAATTCTGTAATTTGCATGCAATTCTATGGTTAGGAAGCTGGGAGGGAGTCTACAGGTCCCTTCCTAAAACCCAGTCACTGCTCTCTTCAGGACCGCCTGGTGACTGTTAAGAGAACTGTATTTCTCCCAGTTTCACAGCCATTTGATTAAGCATGCATTCTACCTTCCTACCTCAGAAGGACACATACAAGACACAGCACCATCCTTGTAGTTTCCAAGCGCCCACCGCCTAACCTCCAGCGGGCTAACTCCAATACACGTGGAGACACACAAACCCCCTCCTGGTCAAGGTTTCCAGCTGCAAGACTTCCCATTAGAAATCTCTCCTTGGCTCTGCGCAAGCAACATCTCCAGCAGAGATGACCCTTTCACTGTGGCCTCTTTAATACCATTAGCGATCTGACCTTTCTGCAGAGAGCTTAGCAGCCCGGCGACAGACGGACCCGAGGTAGGTAGGTGAGAGGTTCCAGAGCAGGCAGAGCTAGTGGTCTGAACGTATTCAAGAGAGTGGAGCCCAGTGAGAGGAGCCAGATGAGGGGCACTTACAGAGCAACACCTGAACACAAACTGACTGCTGAGTTTTTAAATAAGGGCATCGCAATGAGAAAGTGGATTTGCCATCCCTCTTTGGCTTTATTTTCGCTGGTGGAAATCAAACGGATAGTTGAGGCAATCAGTACCACGGTCAGTGCCTTGTACTGAGTCGTGACTAAGACATTTGGAAAACGAGTATTCAGGCAAAAAAAAAAAAAAAAAAAAAAAAATTCTCCTGTCTTGGCAATGGAGTACGAAGAAGGGAAGCATTCTCGCGTGAAGGTTGATCATTATTTGAATAATTGTCTAAACACTCAGATTATCTTCGTGTTTATCGATGTGGCTTCACGATGGTTTTTGAGATTTCAGATTCTCTGACACAGAAATATCGTGAATATGCAGAAGATGTTTTGTTTCGGTTACTAGTATGTATAAAGGAAGGCTGGCAACTTCAATTTCCCCAGATTAGACAGCCCGGGTGAACTGAAACATTCATCTTTCATTCCAGAAGCAGTCAAGTCATCCAAGGCACGACCCCTGCCCTCAGAGGAGTTTACCATTGAACTCCAGTGAACGCAGGAGTAATTAATTAAGTTAGTTTCATTGTCAGGTGAGAGAGCAAATTGTGCTTTGATTTAGAGCCACTGATTCTGCCCTAAAAGCCAACAGTCATCTTCCAAGTATATGTGGAATGAGGCAAACTCATTCTCTTTACTGATGAAAAAGAAAACACAAAAAAGGCAATAATAATAATAATAATAATAATAATAATAATAATATTGCATTGTTACTATGTGCCCGGCCTATGTTAAGCAGTTAGTATATACTATGCATTATATCATATCATCCTTACTGTTAGCCTGTGCGGTACGTGATATCATCATCTTCCTTTTATATAAAGGGAAACTAAAGTTTCAATGTTCTAAATAGTCTTACAGAAACTATGTAAAACTAAAGATAAAATCTCTTCTTTTTTGGTTGTTGATTTTTTTTTATTGAATTCATTGGGGTGACATTGGTTAATAAAATTGTATAGATTTCAGGTGGACAGTTCTATAATACATCATCCGTATATTGTATCGTGTGCTCACCACCCCAAGTCGTCTCCTTCTAGCCCCATTTATCCCCCCTTTAACCTCTTCTACCTCCCCCAACCCCTCTTTCCCTCTGGTCATCACCATACTCTTGTCTGTATCTATGATTTTTTTTGGGGGGGAGGGTAGTTTGCTTAGTCCCTTCACTTTTTCCACCCAGCTTCCCAGCCTCCCTCCCCTCTGACAGCTGTCGGTCTGTTCTCTGTATCTATGACTTAGATACAGAGTCTGTTTCTATTTTGTTTGTTAGTTCATTTTGTTCATTCGAGTCTACATATTAGTGAAATCATATGGTACTCATCCTCCTGTGATGGCCTGGTCTCTTCTTTATCTCTTTGACTTCACCTCCTTTTGCTGGCTTCATAACCACTTCCCTCTAGCTGCCCCGCCCCCCCCATCCCCCCCCCCCCCCCCCCGCCTCCCACTGGCTTCTTTCTTGTTGAGCTCCTTGAACTCATCATAGGCATCCCCACCTCAAGGCCTTTGAGCTACTGCCCCCTCTCTTGACACACTCTCCTGTCCCCTCACCCCCATATGTCTGCATGACTGACTCATTCATGACCTGCCTCAAATCTGCTCACATGGTCAAGCCAGACCTCCACTGAGTGGGTTGTCCTCTCCTCTTCTCCTCCATTCCCCAAACCTGCTTCATTTTCCTTTGTAGTACCCTGCACTCTCTTGGACCCAGTTCTCTGCTGTCTTAATCTAAGTTGGATGGAAAGTTTAGATAATTTAACGTTATGTACTGTGTGCATTAATCTAATCCTATTCACCGGAGATGTGAAGATGTGCACATTCATCAGCATATTTATGGAGAGGTTCTGAGCCTGGCTTAGTTAGAATGGTAGTATCTTCCTAGTGGGTCTTGGCTTTTTCCTAGAGGATGTAGGGAGGGATGAGCTCCCATGGGCTTGCCTTTGATTAAGAATAAAGTTTTAAATCAAGATCTGGATTCCCAAAACCATTGACTGATGGATTGACAATGACCTAGATACAATATTTTCTTGGCAATCACTGTATATTGCTTATGGATACTATAGAACCTCATATTCCATTCTGAAAACTTCCTCAGCGTTCATCTTGAAGAGTCTTATTATACTTAACATATATTTTCTTAGTTCCTCCTTCATATTTAACTTTATAATTTACTTTTTTTATTTCAATCTGGAGTCTTTCAAATAGAAATTCATTGTAAAGTCTGAAAGGATGAAATCCAAATACTTTTAAAACACTGCAGCTCTCTCTGGCCCTAGCCAGTTTGGTTCAGTCAGACTGGAGGGTCACAGGATCGATTCTGGTCAAGGTCACATACTTCCGGTTGCTGGCTCTGTCTCAGGCACTGGTCCAGGTGGGTGCAAGAGTCAACCAATCAATGTGTCTTTCTTCTCTCTCTCTCTCTCTCTCTCTCTCTCTCTCTCTCTCTCTCTCTCTCTCTCTGTCTCTCCCCCTTCCTTCCATTCTCCCTAAAAAGTCAATGGAAAAAAATATCCTCAGGTTAGGATTAACAACAACAAAAAAATTATAGCTCCCTGCTTTATTTCAAAGCTAAAGTAACTGATAAGCTTACATAAATTAATAATAACCATGATTATTTTAAGTTTATAGAACAGTTTCCACATCACAGACCCTGAAAATACACTTGAGGTGGAAAAACATAGTTACTCCTCAAAGACCTTCTGACACTCAGTTCCCCAATGAGTAACTGGGGCACAATAAGAATACCTGCTATGACCTTGGGGGAATTATTTAAAAATGCACCAAGTAATGACATTGGGATACAAACACAATTAGGAGGGACCCAGAGCCTGCACATGAGTTGACATCATATTCAGATGCACTCCGAATCACACATTGTGAAGAAAATACACCTGCTATCAGCTATTCAGATTTAGAATGTGGGAAAAGGGAACACCTTCCCCTAAACTTCTCTCTAATGACTCCAAAATGTGGAGAATTGGGGGGCAGGGTTCTTTATGTCCCCTTCCCCTGCTGGGAAGCACCGCACTTTCCTTGTCAAGGGGGAATGGCAAGCTTGGAAAATCAAATATTATCTTGAGAATATTTTAAAAGACTCATCAAAAGAATCCTTTTTTTATTTTAAAGGAAAGTATTAAAGTGAAATCATGCGTGACTTCAAAATTTATTCCGATTTCTCTATAGTGTATAACAATAGGGAGTTTTATCAGATTACATTTTCAGTGAAAAAGAGTTTAAATGATTTGGATGTGATTGCTATTTCAGTCGTAAGGGTGACCCCCGTAGGTATGTTTTCCTTCGAGCATTTTAGTTCTGCTGGCTCCATCTGTATTTTAACCTGTTAATAGGTGGGTGAATGGGAGGAAAAGCAAATCAGTTTGACCTTCAATGTCAAGTACTTTTTGTATGATCAGAACAGGACTATTTCCAACGTGATAAAGAATGTGCGTTTTGCCCTGGCTGGTTTGGCTCAGTGGATAGAGTGTCGGCCTGCGAACGGAAGGGTCCCAGGTTCCATTCCGGTCAAGGGCACATGCCCGGATTGTGGGTTCAACCCCCAGTAGGGGGCACTCAGGAAGCCACCAATCAATGGTTCTCTCATCATTGATGTTCCTCTCTCTCCCTCTCTCTTCTTCTCTTAAATCAATAAAAATCTATTAAAAGAAGAAGAAGAAGAAAAGAATGTGGGTTTTAAGTTTCAAAAGCATGTGCCATGCTCAGCTACCTGGGATGAATGATAATGTGACGACTGCTTGGATGATAATTTTATCTACACAGCTGCCTTCCATCCTCTTGCCTTTGCTGGATAGTAAGACTTTTGCCCGAAGATATATGTTTAGCCACGCTGTTTTAATATAACATATTACACTTTAAAATGATGCAAGGACAAACACTGGACTTCAGCTCGCTGTAGGGTGCCACATATTCTTGCATCATTTCCCTCCTTTTTTTATGTTTTATTCTTGGCAGCTATTTTACCACTAAGCCAGAAAAGAAGGAATTGTGCAGGAAAATTGCTATCAGTTGCTACCCCTGCTGGATTACAGAACCCAGAACATAATAGCTGTCCCAGGGGTGCCTCTGAGGGCTTGGGCCAAGCCATTAACCACTGCGAACACCTCAGGGAAGTAATGGAATAGACTAGAACGGCTCTCCAGCATCCAGGAATATTTTTTTATATTTTTATGTTGTGGATTTTTTTTAAATTTTAAATATTTTTATTGATTTCAGAGAGGAAGGGAGAAAGAGAGAGTGATAGAAACATCAACAATGAGAGAGAATCATTGATCAGCTGCTTCCTGCACACCCTACACTGGGGATCAAGCCTGAAACCTGGGCATGTGGCCTGACCAGCAATCGAACTGTGACCTCCTGGTCCATAGGTCAGTGCTCAACCACTGAGCCACTCAAGCTGGGCTTATTTTATTGATTTTAGAGAGAGAGGAAGGGAGAGGGATGGAGAGATGGAAACCTCAATGAGAGAAACATTGATCAGCTGCCTCATATACGCCCCACATTGGGGATCAAGCCCACAACCCAGGCATGTGCCCTGAACAACCGGGAATCAAACCTCAATCAGTTTTCTCCTTGCCTCTGAGAAAGTGTCAGAGGCTGGGAAAACCTCCCTCCATACACTTCCTCTTGTTTATCTTATCTTTGAGTTTTTGGTTTTTTTGTTTGTTTTTGTTTTATATATATATATATATATATATATATATATATATATATATATATATATATTATTGACTTTTACAGAGAGGAAGGGAGAGGGATAGAGAGTTAGAAACATCAATGAGAGAGAAACATCGATTCAGCTGCCTCTTGCACACCCCCCTCTGGGGATGTGCCCGCAACCAAGGTACATGCCCTTGACCAGAATCGAACCCGGGACCCTTCAGTCCACAGGCTGACGCTCTATCCACTGAGCCAAACCGGTTAGGGCTTATCTTTGAGTTTTAAAATAACCTTTTGGAGCCCATTTTCCCGTGTTTCCTGAGGTGACTTTTGCTCAGAGGACAGAGAGTGTAGGAAATATATTAGAGTCGGTTGTCATTCTTAGCTGGCCTACTGAGGGATGTGGAGCAAGTCACATAATCTTACACACCCTGCTCCTCACATGTAAGATGGGAGTGAGGATGCGCTCCCTGCCTCTGCCAATCATACCTCCTTAGATTTGCTGACGGTGTTAATGTCTTAGCGCTACCATAACAAATGATCACAAACTGGGAGGCTTAAACCAACAGAAGTCTATTCTCTCACAGTGCTGGAGGCCAGACGTCTGAAATCAAGATATGGGCAGGACCACACCTCTGCAGGGACTCTAAAAGGGAGTTCATTCTCTGTCTCTTCCCCTTCCTGTTGGCTGTGGGCATCCATGCCAATCATAGTACGGCTGCATCATGCCAGGGTCTGCCTCGGTGGTTACATTTCCTCTTTCTTTACCCTGTGTCAACTCTCCCTCTGCTTCACTCTCACAAGGACACCTGTTATTGCACTTAGGGTCCGCCAGGTACTCCCAGATGAATTCCTCATCTCTAGGTTCTTAATTGCATTACATCTGCAAGACCCTTTCCAAGTAAGGTAGTGTTCACAGGTTCTCGGGAATAGGAGGTGGGCATGTTTTTTTGGCGGTCACCATTCAGATCACTTCACTAAACGCCATTTTTATATGATCTAAAAAGAAATGTATTTTGCCCAACCTGCTTGGCTCAGTGGTGAGCATCGACCTACGAACCAGAAGGTCACCATTTGATTCGAGGTCAGTCAGGGCACATGCCCAGGTTGTGGGTTCCATCCCCAGTGAGGGGTGTGCAGGAGGCAGCTGATCAATGATTCTCTCTCATCATTGATGCTTCTGTATCTCTCCCCCTCTCCCTTCCTCTCTGACATCAATAAAAATATATTTTAAAATATTTTTTAAAACTCTATTTTATAGTAACAACTGAGAAAGAATATATGTAGCTACTTAAATAATTTTAGAAGATGCTTAAGTTTCCGAGTTTACTGATGCGTCCTAAATTTCATAAAGTACAAAGCATAGTCTACCCTCTGTGTATTTCCTCTGCCAAGTGACCATCACTGAGATAGTTACAGAACTACTGTGTGGCATGGCTATAGTGAAATAACAATTTTGTGTTAAAAATATGCTCATTCATGTTGTGAACTTATACATGGCGGACTAAACCTGAAGTCAGATGTTAGTCTAAGAACTGCCAAAGGAATTCACAATCATGTTTTCCTAAAGCCAAAGTAAACCTTGGTCAATATTTTATGGCTAGATATACTTTTTAATTAAATATTAAAAATGGTAATGCGGTAACACTCAGGTCAACATTGCGGTTCTTGACATCAGGTGGCATGGTGGACAATCTCACGAGGAAAAAAGGAAAGAGTGACAAATGGTCTAGTTAGGTGGCTCTGCACATACAGTGGCTTGCTGCAGGTTTAGTGTTAGTACACTTTCAGTGAATTATGTAGGAAGTTATAATGGCACTGGAGGAAACTAACTTTGCAGAGTCTTCGTTTTTATTAATTCATTACAGCCGGATTATTTCCAATAAGACTTAGTGTCTATGGTTAATAGACATATATAAATAAAGTGTCGATGTTAAGAACTTGGCTTCTTATTTATAGATATTGGATACTGTGTATACATGTTTCTAATATGCAGAAAGCTCATGGATGTTAGTATCTTTCTTGCCTTGCCAGGTTTTTTTATAAATAAACAACAGACACAACAATGATAAGAACTTAATTAAATCTCTTGCCCACTGAACAGAGAGCCATGTTCCCTTTGTTTTGACCTTCTTGCCATTTTCACTGCATTTGAATTGATCCAGAATATTTGAATTAAATTTGCAAGTCAAATGCCAGAAGACATTTCTCAAAAAAGGCATACTATCTACTGATCTTCTCTTCATCTATTCTTTTTTGTCATAAATATTTGTCTGGCAACCGCCTTCGTTAACGCTGGCTCCTTGTTGCTGCTGCTTCCATCTAAAAGGCTAAACAAAGCCAGAGCTCCAGGATTTCCAATAAATGGGACCTAGACTAAAGTAAAAGTTCCGCAGCAGGGCAACGGCGCAGGTGACTACACTGAAACACACCGAGAATTTAGAGTTTTCTGCTTTCTTTTATGTGTGTGTATATATATATATATATATATATATATATACGGATTTCAGAGAGCAAGGGAGAGGGAGAGAGGGATGAAGACATCCCTGATGAGAGAGAATCATTGATTGATTGCCTTCTGCACACCCCACACTGGGGATGAAGCCTGCAGCCCGGGCATGTGCCCTGTTGGGGAATCAAACTGTGACCTCCTGGTTCAGAGGTTGATGCTCAACCACTGAGTCATGCCAGCCATACTCGGCTTTCTTTTACCTGAAAAAAAAAAAAGACAATGTGAAAAGAACATGGGATATTTCAAAAATAATGATAATTATTTTTCATTAAAAATACAGAGTAAATAATAGGAGGAAAGGGAGGGAGGAAAGAAGGGAGGGTGGGGAGAGAGGGAGGGAGGGAAGGAAGGGAGGGATGGGGGGCAGGGTACAAACAGCATTCTAATAAGGATATTAATGTTGTAAGAAAGAATGTTTTATGTTGATTTGCAACTCTAAATGAATAAAAACCTGAATATCAATAATTAAAGAAGAAATTCCTCCTAGACCAGTAGTCGGCAAACTCATTCGTCCACAGAGCCAAATATCAACAGTACAACGATTGAAATTTCTTTTGAGAGCCAACTTTTTAAAACTTAAACTCTTCTAACGCCACTTCTTCAAAATAGACTCGCCCAGGCCGTGGTATTTTGTGGAAGAGCCACACTCAAGGGGCCAAAGAGCCGCATGTGGCTCGCGAGCCGCAGTTTGCCGACCGCTGTCCTAGACTAACCACATGAGGTACTTATTCAGACTCTATGTTCCCGCCCTCTGAATGTAAGTCATTCAGTTGCAGCTCCAGAGGATCCTGGTGTGCACCTCTTGGATATGATGGTATTGCGGTTATTTTAGAACAAGTTTTTCCTCTCTGAGCCCTCTCTATTTGAATCTAATCAGCCCCAGTTTATTGCTTATGTTACATATGAGGCATGCCTGGGGAGACACTCGGAAACTATCAATATTTCTTAGGCTGTATGTTGTTTCCAATAGCCTGAAATTGAACTTCCTCAATGACTTATTTTGAACCACATATAATTCTCTCTGACAGAATAACTAAGAGATATAAGTAGGAGTCCCACAAAATATGGATGATGTAGTCATTTATTTATATAGCAAATATTGGCTGAGTACTCATTATGCATCTAAAATTGGTTCTTTGTTACTTAGAAGTTCCCTACTTTATTCCTGTAATCCTGGTGTCTCTCCTATCCCCACTGCTATATTTTATTTCTTTGTAATAAAAGCTGTGATGAAAAAGAAAGGTTTTTAGAAGAATACATAACTAATTTATCTGGGGAGATCAGGGACAACTAGTGAAGGAAATTAGCCACAAAGAAGCAATATTAAGCAAAGATATAAAGAATGCATAAATATGAACAATTCAAATTTAGGCTAAAGAGGGGTAGAGAGATATCAGGAAGAAGAAAAAACAGCCAGGCTGATGTGGTTCAATGGTTGAGCATCCACCCATGAACCAGGAAATCATGGTTTGATTCCCGTTCAGGGCACATGCCTGGGTTGCAGGCTCGATCCCCAGTGCGGGGCAGCCAGTTAATGATTCTCTCTCATCATTGATGTTTCTATCTCTCTCTCCCTCTCCCTTCCTCCCTCTTAAATCAATAAAGCATATTTATTTTTTGAAAGCTTTTTAAAAAATATGAAAACCCTGAAGAGAGAAAACCTTTGGCTCAAAAAAGGCCAGGTCAGAGAGAACGGAGAGAGAAAAGAATGTCAGGACTTGAAGCTGGGTCACTAGGCAGGGACCCAGAGGTCCTCAGACTTTTTATCAGGGGGCCAGTTCACTGTCCCTCAGACCGTTGGAGGGCCAGACTATAGTTTAAAAAAAAACTATGAACAAATTCCTATGCACACTGCGGGCCCGGGACGAGTCAGCTGCTAAGCAGGACAGGCTGCGGCACCCGGCGGGCCGGATAAATGTCCTCGGCGGGCCGCATGTGGCCCACGGGCCATAGTTTGAGGATGCCTGGCACTATGCAAGTCACATGGGAAGAAAAAGAAATCTTCAATCTGTAAGAAAGAGTCTACATTTACTTAGCAAGTTTCTAATGAATCCGTTAGGTCAGTGGTCAGCAAACTCATTAGTCAACAGAGCCAAATATCAACGGTACAACGATTGAAATTTCTTTGGAGAGCCAAATTTTTTAAACTTAAACTTCTTCTAACGCCACTTCTTCAAAATAGACTCACCCAGGCCATGGTATTTTGTGGAAGAGCCACACTCAAGGGGCCAAAGAGCCGCAGTTTGCCGACCACTGAGTTTGGTGATCAGTTCCCTAAAACTGAAAGCATGCCAAACAAAAGTGGGTTAACCAACATGACCAGTATTAGGATGAGGATCTTTGCTGGAGGCCTAGAATAGAGCTGGGACTTAAGGCTAGTCTCCCGCAAGGGGGTTCCAATCCAGTGAGATAACACATACATTTTATGGAATGGTATCTGTCTATAATGTCAAAATCATTGCATAAAAATTCTAAGGTTGTTTTTTCCTTTCTATTTTTTTAAAGCCATATTTCTTAAAATATATTTTTATTTATTTCAGAGAGGAAGATCGAGGAAGAAAGACATAGGAACATCCTGATGAGTGAGAATCATTGATCAGCTGCCTCCTGCATGCCTCACACTGGGGATCCAGCCCATAACCTGGGCATGTACCCTGACCAGAAATCCAACCGTGACCTCCCAGTTCATAGGTCAATGGCCAACCACTGAGCCATGCCAGCCGGGTGTTTTCTTTTTTTTTATAACAAGTAAAATAATAATTAAAAAAACACACACATACTCTAGCCAGTTTGGCTCAGTGGATAAAGCATCGGCCTAGGATTCCAGTCAAGGGCATGTACCTTGGTTGCAGGCTCCTCCCCAGCCCAGACCCTGGTTGGGGCTTGTGCAGGAGGCAACCAATCCATGTGTTTCTCTCAGATCGATGTTTCTCTCTGTCTTTCTCTCTCTCTTCTACTCTCCCTAAAAATCAATGGAAAAATATTCTCGGGTGAGGATTAACAAAAATAAAAATAGAAAGACACAGCAGTCTTAAAGCTGGAAGAGCAATAAGTGAAATTGCTACTGTAGTTCATGGATGTAGCAAGGGTACATGCTCTCACATTAAGAGGCAGGACCGAGGCACATGACTGTGTATTTAGGAATGTGTGTGACCAAGGACAGTCAGAGAGATGGAAGCCGCTGGAGAACAGAAAACATGAAGAGTCTCTCACCAGGCACCCCGAAGCGCCCTGTGCATTTCCTCTTCCTTGCCTCTGTACCCTTTGTGGTGCCTGTCCCAGCTGGACTTGTGACAATTCCAAATCGCTCCTTCCTCTTTTAAGCTTCTTGTCATCTTCAGACTTTTTGGAGATTGAAGAGACATTCAAACCAAAATTCAAGTTCTTTCCTTTAGCTTGTCCAGGTTAACCAAAGGCTTGGTGTCAGATGACAGGCCTTTTGATGGATTTGAAGAAATTCCAAATTTAGCTCCCCGGCAGCTTTTATTATTATTATTATTATTATTATTATTATTATTATTATTATTTTACTTGATTTCAGAGAGAGGGAGAGAGAGAAAGAAACATCAATGATGAGAGAAAATCATTGATTGGCTGCCTCCTGCACACACACTCTCCCCCCGCCCCCAACTGGGGATCGAACCTGCAACCCAGACATGTGCCCTGACTTGGAATCGAACCATGACCTTCTGGTTCACAGGTCAATGCTCAACCATTGAGCAACACTGGCTGGGCCAGGCCACAGCAGCTTTCTTAGTCTCCAAGCTCACAGTTGCATTAAACCCTTCAGCTCTCTTCTGCATGCCCTCAGTCTGTGCTATTTCAGATGTAATTATTGCCACTTTCTTTGCTGCTGCCACATCAATAGTGTTTTCAGGGGCCTCATCCTCTTCGACAGGCAGTTCTACAGGCTTGGGTTCTTCTTCCTGTTTCATCTCCCAGTACATTTTCTTCATTTGCCTCCTCTTCACCATGCTCTTCAAGAGAGGCCTGAAGCCCAATTGATGAGATCTTGGGCTTTTTTGGTGTGTTTTTTGTTTGTTTGTTTGTTTGTTTGTTTTATGAAATCTTGTTTTATTTCCTTGGTCTCCAAACCATGAGCAAGAAGAAAAAAATACAGCTAAGCTTGTGTGGCTCAGTGGTTGAGCATCGACCTATGAACCAGGAGGTCACAGTTTGATTCCTGGTCAGGGCACATGCCCAGGTTGTGGTCTTGGTCCTCAGTAGGGCATGTGCAGGAGGCAGCTGATCCATGGTTCTCTCTCATCATGGATGTTTCTATCTCTCTCTCCTTCTCCCTTCCTCTCTGAAATCAATAAAAATATGTTCTAAAAAAGATAGCCCTCCAACTGCCAGCTGGGAGGAGAGGAAGCCCTGGGTTCTTGGCTGAATCGGTTTGGAGTGGAGTTTCCATCTAACAGAGCTGGGAGAAGGGAGGGAAGAAGTGGGTTCTGACTCACACACCACAGTCTCACCATTCTTACCAAGCTCTGGTAGATTTCCTTGAGTAAATGTTTCTTCATTTGCTGCTTGCCTCAGGAACGTTTCCTGAGATGATACATGGTTTTCCTTTTATAATGTTCATCAGTTTCCCGGGGGAATGATTCCATGTTGCTCCTCAAACTATCGTGCTAAAGTGGAACTTTGTGAGGAGAGATTTTTTTATAAGTAAAAAGAACGGTTTAGAAGATTACTGGAATTAAAATCGATGTCTAAAACAATTTCATTTTATACACCAGCAACAATGACTTGAAAATATAATTTTAAACAGGTTATATTTACCAGAGCAAAAAATGTACACGCCAATAATAAATCTAACAGAAGATGTAAAAATCTCCTGCAGCTAAAATTAAAACATTGTGTTGATGTGTATTAAAGAAAATAATAAAACTACAATCTTAATATAGAAGACTAAAGACCATAAATAAATAAATCAATTCTCTCAAAATAGATTTCTATTGTAATATAATTTCGACTTAAGTTCTTATGGGGATTTTCACAAAACTTGGTAATCGAATTCTATATTTGTTAAAAATTAGTAAATGAGCAAGAATAGCCAAGTTACTCTTGAGGAACACGTTAGGGGAAAACATCCAGGTTCATTATCAAGTTTATATACATAAAAAGCATGGTATTGATGCACCATTAAAAAAAAAAAAAGAGCATTATATCATTACAGAGAGCCCCTAAGAGGATGTTTTAAAGAAACAGCCCTAACTGGTTTGGCTCAGTGGATAGAGCATGGGCCTGTGGACTCAAGGGTCCCCGGTTCGATTCTGGTCAAGGGCATGTACCTTGGTTGCGGGCACATCCCCAGTAGGAGGTGTGCAGGAGGCAGCTGAATCGATGTTTCTCTCTCATCAATGTTTCTAACTCTCTATTCCTCTCCCTTCCTCTCTGTAAAAAAAAATATATTAAAAAAAAAAGAAACAAACCAGAACTTCATAGAAGATATCTGTGGCATGTAGATTTAAAAGGAAGTATTTTAATTACATGAATTTGAAATGTGCTGACATATGATGATTTTATGTGTATGGAGTTTTTATGTTAATGGCAGCTTTATTTGGTCTAATAAAATAACACAATTATTAATAAATATAAACACCAATCAAAAATGATTTTTTAAACTGTTTTTATTGATTTTTAGAGAGAGAGGAAGGGAGAGAAAGAAAGAGAGAGGGAGGGAGAGAGAGAGAAACAGGTGTTGGCTGTTTTCTGCACACCCCCTACTGGGGATTGAGCCTGAAACGAGGGTATGTGCCCTGACTGGGAATGGAACGGTGACCTTTTGGTGCATGGGACAACACCCAACCAACTGAGCCACACTGGCCAGGGAAAATAATGTTGTTATTGTTGTTGTTAATCCTTACCCGAGGATATTTTCCCGTTGATTTTTAGAGAGTGTAGGAGAGGAAGAAACAGAGAGAAACACTGATGTGAGAGAGACACACCAATTGGTTGCCTCCCTGCACCTACCCTAACCATGCCCGGGGATCGAACCTGCAACCGAGGTGCATGCCCTTGACCGGAATCGAGCCTGGAACCCTTCAGTCTACGGGGCCCATGTTCTATCCACTGAGCCAAACTGGCTAGAATAAAAATGATTTTTAAAAAATATTTTATTATTTTATTTTTTATATATTTTTATTGATTTCAGAAGGGAAGGGAGAGAGAAATATAGAAACCTCAATGATGAGAAGGAATCATTGTTAGGCTGCCTCCTGCACACCTCCTACTGGGGATCGAGCCCACAACCTGGGCATGTGCCCTTGACTGGAATCAAACTCAGGACCCTTGGTTCCACAGGCTGATGCTCTATCCACTGAGCCAAACTGGCTAGGGCCCAAATCACTTTTTTTTTTTTTTTTAAGTGAGTTGGCAAATAGGAAATTGACCTTGCCTGGGAGTAGCAGGCAAAATTTAGTAAAAATGACTCATAGACTACCTTTAAGCAGTCAATAATTTTCTGTATGTAGGAGAACAAATGCCAGAAGTAGTAAAATATATGGGTCTGAGCTTAGTGTTAGACCCACCAATGGTTTTTTCTATGCAATAAAGGATAGGCCTTTGGCTTTGCAAGAATAATATTCCTGCTGCACTTTCTAAATGTTCATTATAGATTGTTTTAGAGAGAGAATATACAAAGATGGTTTCTTATATAAATAATGTCAGCCACAAAAGGGGAAAGGCCTCCTTGTAATTTCATTAATTGCATCTTGAAGAACAATTCCCATCTTCTGTTTTGAACAATGGTATATGAAACCATCTACAAATGTTCCTTGCACTAATTAACTATACTCAGACTTGTCGCACACTTTCTGAAAATTTCACACAGCTCTATATTCTACACTGAGTGGCCAGATTATTATGATCTCTGAATGCATAATAATCTGGCCACTAAGAATATATAAATATATATATAATATATATATGTGTGTGTGTGTGTGTGTGTGTGTGTGTGTGTGTGTATTTATATATTCTTAGTGGCCAGATTATTATGTATTATTATTATATGTATTATTATTATATATATTAGAGGCCCAGTGCATGAATTCATGCATGGGTGGGGTCCGCCCAGCCTGGCCAGGGGGAGGGGACATGGGCGGTTGGCCGGCCTATCTGCTGGTCGAACTCCTGGTTGAGGGGACAATTTGCATATTAGCCTTTTATTATATTGGATGTATACTGAATGGCCAGATTATTATGCGTTCAGAGATCATAATAATCTGGCCACTCAGTGTATATCGGGTTCTGAGATCATGCTCTCCTGCTTTTAGCTTAGTGGTACTTCCTTCTAGGTCATGGAAATGAAGACTACTGGATCGTTTGCTATATCGCTGTTTAACTCCATTAGAGATATTGTAGGGTTTTTTGGCTCTTAAAATTACTAGACAATGAAGCACAACCAGAAGAAATTTAGGATAAAAAGTTAACTAAGAATGTCTTTTTCTGTCTGACTGCTTAATAGTAAGGCATTATAGGCCTGCTTACACCTTAAACCAGGGATGGGGAACATCGGGCCTGCAGGCCATATAAGGCCTTGAAATCATTTGGTCAGGCCCTGCCAAGGCATTAGGGGTGAATTAATGAAATGTTTGACTAAATATAGCAGGCTAATTTTTAAGTTGAGAATTTGAATTCTCTATGGCCCGCAAATGATATTATAAGTGTCCAAATGGCCCTTGGCAGCAAAAAGGTTCCCCACCCCTGCTAAACAAAGAAAAAATAAATATAATTAATGCATCTGTTTTAGGGAATGGCTCTCATTTTTTGGAATCAGGTTATAGAACTATATGGTACAAAAGATTTAACACAGTTACTTGAAGTCATTTGCATAGACTATCTGTTCATGTATTTGATTGTTCTATAAACAATATGACACTGATGACCAGGAGTTGGACAGCAATGGTTTGGAATCCCCGCCTTAATATGCAACAATGAGGTAGCCAAATGTTTCCAAACTTGCCAATATTTGAAAAGAAATTCCAACTGAAATCATAATTTTGCCCAGAAAACATAGCACACATTTACCAAAATTATGTTCATTTGCTTTTGGTGGGAAAACCAGTCTGAGATAATTAGTATTCCTAATTTGAATAGATAGTTCTTTCATTAATCAAAATGAGAAAATAGATTAATAACTAATATATGTAATATGATTATAGTTCATGAGATAGGGATGAAGACAAGAAAAAATATCACTTGGGGGGTGAAATTTTGAGAACTGTGGGGCCAGTTCCTGTTCACTGACCAGTTTTATTTTGAACTGATGTCTTTAAATGTTGCTTACATGTCCTTAAGTGTTGACTCAAATAACCAATATGAATCTCCAGATAATTAATTGATACATGTGAAATGGAACACTTTTTCCTATGACTTTTTATTTTATTCTTACCTGTGTAATCATTGCAGGTCTTCTCTACAAATTTTTAATATATGTGGCCCATCTCCTCCAATTGGCAGTACATAGGACTTGACCATGTTAGCATAAATGCTCTAGAGCATGCACAACCTCTTAGTTACCTGTGAGAGTCAACAAATTGCATTATTTTGTATGCCTTAGTGTCATGTAGTCTATCATTTAACCCAGAGCTTCTCAAACATGTCTTTCAACTGTGGTGAGATTCTGTCCCACCAATTTTGCATTATCAGGATACGTGAGAAAAAATTAAGCTTATTTGTGGGACTTGGGATAATTTGTGTCTTCTGCAAGGACACTTTTTCTTAAATAAAAGAAATAGTTTGCATTTACAAGATGATGATAAAACTCCATTCATTTATCACGGGGCCCCATTCTTTGGACTGGTTTGGGTATGGATGTTGTGGTCCACGCCAGTTGGGAAAATGGGAAGAGGCCCGGGTGGTACGGCTCAGTAGGTTGAGCATCTTTCCATGGACCAGGAGGTCCCAGGTTTGATTCCCGGTTAGGGCACATGCCCGGGTTGTGGGCTTGATCCCCAGAAGGAAGCATGCAGGAGGCAACTGATTGATGTATCGCTCTCATCAATGTTTCTCTCTCTCTCCCTCTCCTTTCCTCTCTATCTAAAAATCAATTTAAGAAAACATATTTTAAAAAATTGGAAGAGGAGAGGGACACAGAACCTGAGTGGTCCAGTGGAGTCGGGTGGCCTTGAGACTCGCAGAGGATTTATGAACTAGAAAAACAAGTGTTGCCTGGGCAGCCATTTTTGAAATGATGCACACGATTGTGATTTTCACCTTTTCCAGATAATTCCCTCAGCATTTTGGCCAAGCATAATGGATTCAACCGTCAGAAGCAAGAAGTCTACCTTCTGCCAATCGTCATCAGTGACAGCGGGAACCCTCCTCTGAGCAGCACCAGCACGCTGACCATCCGGGTCTGTGGCTGCAGCAGTGATGGTGTTGTCCAGTCCTGCAATGTGGAAGCTTACGTCCTTCCGATTGGACTCAGTATGGGCGCCCTCATTGCCATATTAGCGTGCATCATTTTGCTGCTAGGTATGTATTTCCTTCATAGCCTCATGGTTCCCATTTTTCTGCTTCATCAATGACTGTACATAAGGACAGCAAACCCTGACCAAGCCAGGCATCAGCATGCTTTTGGAAAGAGGAACTCTTTTGGACTTCTCCTAGCTCTGAGATCACTTAGAGGAGGTGAGGAGAAAAAGGGTTGTGATGGTAAATGTCTGACCCTAGTCGGTTGGCCCTGTCCCCGGAAATGTGGGAGGCAACCAATTGACGTGTCTCTCTCACATTGATGTCTCTCTCACATTGATGTTTCTCTCTCTGTCTCTCTCCCTCCCTTTCACCCTCTCTAAAAATCAATGGTAAAAATAAAATAGTAAATGTCCAATTGGAGACGACTATTTGGTGCCTTTTTCAGTGCCATCACCAGTGAAAATATAGACTAAGCTGAATGGCAGGGGAAGTGGGGATGGGCCTTATATGGTTATAACAGCATCTGTTATAAAAAAGACCTCCTGATCTGATGCACACCCATTTGCTGCAACAAATATGTGTCCAAAACACTCTTTTATCCAAACAGTTTATAGATTGGGTTGCTGAGTCCATCTGATCACAAAGTATGGTGAGATAAAAGAAAAAAAGCAAACAAATAGAATATATTTTTTTCTTCAAGACTGCATTGTCTTCCTGAGATGTTTTTCTGATATTAAAATCAAATAGTATTCTCTCAAAATTGAGAGCTCATCCTTCATAAAGGTGTTTTGCTTAATTCTCATGGCAGTGTTATCCAAGCAATAGGCTCATAAGTTTTAGAATAACGACCCTCCCTCTGAACCTACAAGGTGTGTGTGTTGCTCCTAAGACTGTATGCGAGTTGGCTAACTGTTATTTCATGTTTTGTTTTGTTTTTCCTACTACAGTCATCGTGGTGCTGTTTGTCACTCTGCGGCGACATAAAAATGAGCCATTAATTATCAAAGACGATGAAGATGTACGAGAAAACATCATTCGCTACGATGACGAAGGAGGCGGGGAGGAAGACACGGAGGCCTTTGACATCGCAACTTTACAAAACCCGGATGGAATTAATGGATTTTTACCCCGTAAGGATATTAAACCAGATTTGCAGTTTATGCCAAGGCAAGGGCTGGCTCCAGTTCCCAATGGTGTTGACGTGGATGAATTTATAAATGTGCGGCTCCACGAGGCAGATAACGACCCCACGGCCCCGCCCTATGACTCCATTCAGATTTATGGCTATGAAGGCCGGGGGTCAGTGGCGGGCTCCCTCAGCTCCTTGGAGTCCACCACCTCAGACTCAGACCAGAATTTTGACTACCTCAGTGACTGGGGTCCCCGCTTTAAGAGACTGGGTGAACTGTACTCTGTTGGTGAAAGTGACAAAGAAACTTGACAGTGGATGATCCATAAACCCACGGAACTGAGCATTCTGTAATATGCTAGGGCCACTCCCCTTAGATACAGCCACTGTGGCTATTTGTTTTAGAGGCAAGTGTAGCACCAATCATCTATAAACTCAACTACATTTTAATGTTGAACCAAAAAAAAAATGGATAATAAAAAGTATATGTTAGGAGGTGATAAATCTTGTGGAGTGTGAATTAAACTATGTGGAGTGTCTAGAAGTCGTTGGATAGTTGCTATGTACGTGACCACCACAGACAAAGATTGGGATCCTGGCTCATGCTTAGGGAAAAAAACGTAGTTTTAAGGGAGGAAAAAAAAAAATCAAAATTAAAAGGTGCTTTCTTAGACAAAATGGACCTGCAAAGAATTTGCTGCTGAGATGTGTCTTCTGCAAGGATTTTTATAAATGCGAATGGTTTTTTCCCCCTTCACCCATAAGGATCCCGCCACACATGATAAAGCAATACTCGGTCGGCTGTACATTCTGACTTTTGGGAGTTTGGGAAGGCCTCCTAAGATTACACGGTACAGTGACCACACATTGTACATAATTGTTGGCCCCACTCATCAGAGACTGGATAGCATCTTTAAATATTGTGTCGAGCCTTAAAATATTCACATGTTCCTAATCCATTCCAAGGTGGGGTTTGCCAACGCAGTGGTGGGAGGAGAGAAATCCCACGGAACAGGCTTGTTTTTAAGAAGCAGGATTACTCCTTCCCTCCACTTCATCTTGTTCCACAAGGACACAGAGATAGACTATGTCACGCAGTGGACGACGTAAGAGACAGATGGTTTTATTTGTTTAATCCTCAAAATAAATATTTTATTGATGTCCATTAATGCGTTTATTTATTAAGGTTGGTAATCTATAGATGAAGGGACTATATGGAGACAAAAAAAAAGATAAATTATATCCATTAATAATCCTTTAGATTGTTTTATATAAATATATATATATATATACACACACAATGAATGTTTAATACATGTACATTTTGATGAGATGAGTATGACAGGCAATATTCTGACCAGGGAGCGAATAGTCTCTTTAGTGTAGAAAGTGTTATTGTGACTGGTGATGGCAGGAACAGCATTTTCCCAGAGAAACTTTTGGACTGTTTTCTATTTTGTTCATACTCCTAGTATTTGGTGTTTTTACTACAAGCACAAACATCTGAAAGTATATTGATCCGTGTGAATATTTAAACTCTAGACTTTTAGATACCTACATAACGCCCTGCCCAAGAGACATGCTTCAAGTCGCCCCACAATGTTTTAGAGCAGGAACCGATTTGTACATAATTTTACTGCTTCTGTTTTCAGCACTTCTCTCCCCGATCCTCATGGTGAGACACAGAACATCTTAGAGTCCAAAAGAGAACAGCCCTAGCAGATGTGAGCATATTCAATTTGTAATGCCAACCTGAAGTTTAGGAGTAGAGAAATGTATGATAAAACCGAACTACTACGACATGCAGATCATTTTAATTTTCTACTTTGCTTTAATGCAATATTGTTTATTTACTCCATGTATTGTATTCAGAGAAACTCCTGTATTGTTTCCTACTTTGTGAAATATATTTTTATAAATACCTTTGTTGTCTTCACTTTTCTTTTCCCCAATCAGATGAAGACCTACTACGAGAGTCTAACTAGAATTCTAGAACATTCAACTAAGTTATTGCAAGAATCACCTTTATTTGTAAGAGCTTTTATATAAAGAACCCAGGATGTGAAATGGCTTGATCACACCATCTCAGGCACTGGCTTGGGCTGCCTGAAAAGAACATGACTTGGGCTAGAAAACTGAAGGTACCAATTTTTGGAGGCTACTTCTACTATGATAGAAACAAAATATTTAAATATTATACTTAGAATTGACAACTCTCCAGTGACTTACCTGAGGCCTTGCTGAGTTTTTGTTGCCTGAGAATCATTCATCGTTTGTCCTTTATGTGTATCATGATAGCTGTTGAATGTGTTTTTGGAGGTCAAAATGATTTCAAAACACACTAGGATTTGGAACAGTGTCTGAAACAAATATTTGGTGAGTGGAAATTAAAAATAGTAGTATTAGTAATGATATTCACTAATAATATTCCGACTACCTTACACATTCTAAACCAAGGTGAGATGATTATTTATCTCTTGCATACCAGACTCATTTCTAGCATATTTCTCAGTGAAGTGCCATAAAGTACAGATTTAGAAACATGTTTAACAAAAATCATGCTAATCTTAGGAATATAAAATCCATATCCTCCGATCTTAGAAATCAATAAGATAATCACCATATGATGGTTTCCATGAGCACGAGATAATGTCTGGTATACCAGTTGCCCAAAGCTTACCACAAAATTCACTTTGCCCATAGCGACAGCATGGAAGTGTGGATCTCTTGCTGATTTTTTGTTGTTGCCCCCACCATGCTAACACGTTATGCTTAAAAACTCATTTAAGTTGTTATAATATGGAGTCAAGTATGTTTATTACTAGGACTGAAATATATTTTTAGTGTACTCTGAATTTAAATAAAGGTCCAAGGAACACACATGCATTCTCTCTCTCCCTCTCTCCCTCTCTCCCTCTCTCTCTCTCTCTCTCTCTCTCTCTCTCTCTCTCTCTCTCACACACACACACACACACACACACACACACACACACACACACACACCTAGACTTAACTACTTTTTACTTTAGCAATAGACTTGCCAGGATTTCTTTAACCAAGAGTGGGCATGAGGGTTCCCAAACTTTTAGAATTTGAGAACCCCATGCTCAACTCTTTAAATAATACATATTTTTAACTTTATCAAAGTGGCTGTGTTTGTCTCTGTGCACTGTTTTCTGTTGCATAGGCATTTTAATGTGTCTATAGGTCCCAACCACTAGTCCTTCCCATTCTTCTACCAAATGGAGAAGAACCATTGCGTTGGTGCCAAGTGAGACAAAATCATCTCCCTCTACCTATCTCACAATTCAAGGCACCTATGTGGGGAGATGACGCATCCCTGGGTGATTGGACATCAGATGGATCAATTCAGCCTTGACCCTGTCCACTAATTGATCAAATCAAATCAAATTACAAAAATGTCTTTTAAACACCCATATATGTGCACAAAGAGTATTAAGGGCCTATTCTTTACAATAATCTTGGATGAGTATAGTTATTTTAAAATTAAAAATAATTTATAATCAGATGGTTAAACGATGCTAGAAATTAAATTCAAGTGTTAACCTTGCTACACAGAATTGTGATTTCTAGATTATGAACAATGAAAATGTTCTGAGAAAAAAATGTGTGGGTAAGTGTTTGTGTGCATACAAAATAAAAGAAAACTTAGATTCACTGGCATCACCAGTGAAAGGAGAATGCTTAGAAAGAGCCCAATGTGTCTTTGGGAGAGTTTGTTTAATCAGATGCTTAAAATAAGACAGGTCTCTGCATGAGACCTAGAAATCTCCTAGGAGCAGCCAGATTTCACACTGAGTCTCAATGGAGTTCTGGGCTGGGCTGCATTTTGGAGAAGGAAATGCGGGTGCTGAGAGCTAAGTAGCCAATTACTCTTTATAGCCACATAAGGACTGGAGGCAAGTGGGCCCTTCCAACAAGTTGTATTATGCGATCACGGGCTTTGCAGGGGATCTCACGAATGTCTAACCTTCTGATTGCCTTTTTGATTGAAAGTTCCATCTGAGATCAGGGCAGTGCAAGCAGTAATAAGATTTCAGAAATTCCCATCACTGGCACTGTAGGAAAGCCTGAGCATGACTGAAATCCCATTATTGTCAGTCAAAAAGATAAGGTAACAGTGGGCATCGCTATAAAAGCTGTATAAATGCACAATTTAAACAGGAATAGCAACATTGGATATATGTGTGTGTATGCACACACACACACACACACACACACACATCTCTTTCTATATACACATGTACCCAATTAAGTTACCAGGGATTCATTTGTAATTTTTTTGTCTCACAATCTCATACACTACCCCAAACCTGAATGGTGGCTTTTTGTTTTTCTGACTGTAACCTTGAATTTGAAAGCCATTGGATTGAGGGTAAAGGGTTTTTAATGCAGGTTTCTATTGGAGAACGAAATCATGGCTTATGATACCCGGGACTGGAATTAAATGTTATCACATTGTGAAACTGGACTTAGATGTTTGTTTGTCCTTCTGTTGTTTTTTTCTGGAGAAAGTAATTGTAGACTGTATCTTGTAGGACATAGTTTTCATGATATTTTTATTTTCCTCACTTAGAGTACTGTTTTATTTGTGTGCAAAGTTTCTTAGCAAAGTGACTCATTTGGCCAGTGTTGCATATATTGTCAGCACAATCATTGTTCTTTATGATTGTAGAAGACAGAGATTCTATCATAACCAGACGTTAATTTTTATTATTTTCTTCTTAGTCAACTCACATTTATATATCACATGGTACACTGGTTTTTACATGAATACACTCTTTTTTTAAAAAAATATATATATTTTATTGATTTTTTACAGAGAGGAAGGGAGAGGGATAGAGAGTCAGAAACATCGATGAGAGAGAAACATTGATCAGCTGCCTCCTGCACACCCCCCACTGGGGATGTGCCCACAACCAAGGCACATGCCCCTGACCAGAATCGAACCTGAGACCCTTCAGTCCGCAGGCTGACGCTCTATCCACTGAGCCAAACCGGTTTCGGCTACATGAATACACTCTTGATATTAAAGATACATTAATTCAAGTATTTTTGACCCAATCCTAGTATTATGGGCTCATGCAATTTAACCCCCCTCCCAACTTGATGGATTATCTAAAAGGAAACAATTGTGTTTCCTACATATATCGAGCATTAACCAGCTCAGAAATTCATCTGTAGAGTCATATAGAAAGAGTCAGTAGGATGGCATCTCCAAACCTAGTTCCTTTATTTATAAAATGGAGGTAATAAATTTCATCTAAAACAAATCATTGAAACATTCTTCATCAATGGTCTTATAACTAGTATCCAATTTAGTTTAAACTTACAGTGGTCTGATATTAAAGCCCCATAGCTTGTGACTACAGAACACGCTCTGTAATTATTATGTGAAGTTTGTAATGGTAAGAAATAGAAGCTGAGTTGTCCACAGCGATGCAGAAGAACTGAGGAGGAAGTAAGTGATTTTGAATGGGAAGACCAAAGACCCAAGAAGCCTTCATAGAGTTTTCCTAAAAGATGGGAACTGAGGAATGGGTGCAATAGAAATCTGAGCTTTGCAAACAACCAACGCTAAGAGGGAAAACTGATAGAAAGCACGATGTTTATAGATGAATGACACCTTTTCAAGCAACCAGAAAGAGCCAGGAAATGCTCATATGTCCCACATAGATTTGCCTAATTCGTAGCATGTTTTGTGGATGAAAAAAAAATAATGTTCAGAGATGTCTTAAGGAATTTTTCAGAGTTCAATTACACATTCCCATACATGAGAGAGACAGAAATTGAACTCTGATCTTCTAGCTCAGAACCAAGGTAAGACACTTTAAGTATTTTTGTCTGTGTGCTCCTGCTCCATTATTTCCCGAAGTGTCTTTTACGTCTCAAGGCCAGTAGGCATTTGTTGGAGGAATCGGTGTCTGTGGCGTTGTTTTCCCCAACTTGAGTTACGGGACATTATCTGACTCACATCTTGAATGTAAGTATACCTCTTGTGGGAATCTTTATTAATGGTAATAGTTCTCTTTATCATTATCCACAGATGACAGAAGAAGGGTAGTTAGGAGGAATAACACAGTATGCTGTGGATGAAAAAGGGGGTCCTATGCAAAGTAACCTCACAGGGTGATCTGATCATAAATTCCTAACTGGGCAGGTCAATGATGGGTAGCCATGCCCAAGCATAGAACGCCTCAAAACCACAACTCATTTCAGTGCTTACTTTGCAATAATCCCTGAGTCATATTTTACTGGCTAGGCCATATGTTCAGCAAGATTACTTTAAGGGGCCTTGCCCAATTCTCTTGTTTCCTGGCATAATTTGGATAAAGTTCTCTTAAGGGTCTGATTAGCCCTTGCCACTGTAATTTCCTGATGAATGAGGTCTCATGTAATACCCACCTGACTCTTAAGGCTTTGGTACCATCTTTTGTAATCAGAGAGATAAATGCTGGCCCGTTGCCACTCTGTAAACATTGGGGAGCCTGAAATTGGGAATTTTTTCCTTCAGTAGAGAAGGTGTAAGAGGTACCTGAAATTACCAGGTGCTTTAGGCATGCCAGTGAAGTCCTTACCAGTCTTCCCCAGGGTGTGTTCCCCTCATTATTTGGACTTATCCTGAAGATCGAGGGAGGCTGAGTATTCAGGTTATTGGCATTGCCAGTTGGGCAAGCTTTCACTACCTGATCAGTTAGAACTGTCATACCTAGAGTTTCCATGGTGTTGATGAGCCCAAGTAGAGTGGAGAAAGCATACTGGAAGTCTGTACAGATGTTCAGGGTCATCCTCTTCCCAATTCTAGGGCCATAGGGAGGGCTATTGAGTTAATAGGTAGGGCCCCTGCTTCTACAGTTTTATTTAGGGTGGCAGTTGTATAGCCTGCCCCCCTTTCACCTTCCTTTATGAAGCTACTTCTATCAGTAAACCATGCTTCCTCCACACTTTGGAGGGGTTCACTTTCCAGGTCTGGTTGGCAGGAGTATATTGTATCTATTATTTCTAGGCAATGATGTTCCAGATTTCCCGGCTCAATTGGGAGTGGCCGAGTGTAAAGTATAGCATGTTTTTGTGGTGACCACTGGGTTGTCTAGAAGGATGGCCTGAACCTGGATTGGTACCCAGGTGGCAATCATTCTGTCCCCTTCGAGTTTATCAGGGCTTGACCCTGGTGTGGGGTCCAGATGGTTACAGGTGGTCCAAAAGCCAAGTTTTCTGCCTCTTTTAAGATAGTGTCTGTAGTAGCAACCCCCTCCCCCCACCCCTCCCCCACCCCTCCGCCAAAAGGCAAGGAGGCCACCCTTATGCTGTCTGATCTAATTTCAGAAAAATGAGCAATTACCTGGGTCAGAGGTCTGAACTTCTGAGATAAGACACCTCCACTCACAGTACTATTTCCTGTCTCATCAGAGGCTTTGTGAAATCTGGGGGACCCCAAGGCTGGGGCTGGAAGTAGCTGTTCCTTGAGTTCCCAAAAAGCTTTTTCACATTCTGAGTTGCATTCAAATTGTTCATCATCTTTCCCTTTTAAGCCTTCTAGAGAGGCTTGGCTATGAATGCAAAACTAGGGATTCTGATATGAGGGAACCTGAACATTAATATATATATTAAAAAATATATATTTTATTGATTTTTTACAGAGAGGAAGGGAGAGGGATAGAGAGTTAGAAACATCGATCAGCTGCCTCCTGCACACCCCCTGCTGGGGATGTGCCCGCAACCAAGGTACATGCCCTTGTCCGGAATCAAACCTGGGACCATTCAGTCCCCAGGCCGATGCTCTATCCACTGAGCCAAACCAGTTAGGGCAAAATATATATATATATATATATATATATATATATATATATATATATATATATATATATATATATATTTTATTGATTTCAGAGAGGAAGGGAGAGAGAGAGAGAAACATCAATGAAAGAGAATCATTGATCATCTGCCTACTGCACGCCCCCTACTGGGGATTGAGCCCACAACCTGGGCATGTGCCTTGACTGGGAATTCCTTAGAAGGGTTAGCAATCAATATGTCATCTGTATCCTGAAAGAGTGTATCCCCCTTCAAGTGTAGGCCCCTTAAGTCTTCGGCCAGGGCCTCACCCAGAGAGTCTAATACTGGCAACACAGACTCATTTTCTTCAAGGGTGACGAGAGTGGACCCTAATTTGCACTGCTTTGGATATCCTTATTTTAATGCAGAGCCATAGAAATCTGAACCTAGGAAACCATGTCCCATTTCTTTGGCAAAGCAAGTGTAACTGGAGGATTGTATTGTAATTTAGGGAGCTGTTTGTGGCTCATGGTTCCCATCTTCTAATGTATATTGGGACCAGGCCATGTTACAGAAAAAGACCAATTGTTTCTTAGTTTGGATGATAACTGAACGATTTCTATGTTTGGGGATGCAGCCCTGGGGGCTCTGTATCAGTATGGCAGGTGACACTTAAGTCCCCATGCCTTAGATCTTTAGTTCCAGATTTGCCTTCAACAAGGAGGTTCTTATGCTTTCTGGGCAAGCAGATGCTGCAGGATCTAACCCATTTTATTTATTTGTTTATTTGTTTGTTGTTAATCCTCACCTGAGGATATTTTCCCATTGATTTTTAGGGAGAGTGGACGAGAGACAGAAAGACAGAGAGAAACATCGATGTGAAAGAAACACATCGATTGGTTGCCTCCTGCAGGAGCCCCGACCAGGGCCTTGGCCAGAGCCTGCAACCGAGTTACGTGCCCTTGATCGGAATCGAACCCGAGATCCTTTGGCCTGTAGGCCAACACTCTATCCATTGAACCAAAGCAGCTAGGGCAGATCTAACCCATTTTAAATGTTTCCTATCTGGGAAGGCTGGAATCCACACCAGATGGCTTATGGATGTTGGGGTTGAATTCACAGAGGTGGTCATGGGAACCCAGGGTTACTGGATTGCCTGATAGGGTTTTCTCAGAACAAACATCTTCCTCATATTCACTCACAGCTAGCACGCCGGTGCATTTTATGCTTAAGTGTGCTAGGCACTTAGACAGACATGAGCAGAGCAAGGACAAGGATGAGGAGCCAGCTAAGGGCCACCAGGGTGGGAAGCCCAGGTGCCTAGCAAAGAACCATCAATTGTAGGGTGGGACCTCACCTCGGGGTGACCTTTCCTCCCTGGAGATAACATCTAGGCCTCAGTTGCATTTCAGCTTTTGGCCCAGATAAACAACAAAAGCAGCCAAGGCTGACCTCAGCATCAGCTGCATTGAATAACGACCCCTGCCCTGGGGCAGGCCACTCAATCAGTGAAGATCACAAGCCTGAAAGGTCTCACTTGGAAAGCTGCTGAATATTCTATTGAGATTATCTGGGACCGCCCCTAAATCTCCACCCTTAAAACCCATAGGATGCAGGGCCCGACTCTGCCTCCCCACCCCCACCCCCACCAGCCACTCCCAAGCTCCAAGGGCCCTTTACCAGTAGAACTTGTTTCCTAAGCCCGTTTCTTTTAGGAATTACTTTTTCTACCTCTATAATTTACCAAGTGAGTGTTGTCTTACAGTTTGGGTCTTGGCTGTAAATCCTTTTCTCGCCAGAACCCAAGTACCGAGGTTGCTGACCCCAGGTTTGGTCTGGCCCCACCCAGTAGGTCAGACGCCTGGTGCCCTTCCCGCTACCTACAACGTAATGGTGCCAGGACCCGGATTGTTCCTCGGATTGTTTCATCACAGGTAAGCCAGTTGTCCTCGCCACCTTGGCTTGAAGGACATGACTGTGTTCTCTTTCCTCCCTGCATCTTTTCCTCCAGCCATGGGATTCTCTCTCTCTCTCTCTCTCTCTCTCTCTCTCTCTCTCTCTCTCTCTCTCTCTCTCCCCCCCCCCCCCTTCCTATTGCTGTAATGCTCGGGCACCTGTGGAGCATTTAAAAACAAAACAGTGTGGAATCTCGGAGGGAAGGTGGGGGAGGGTGCGTGGGAAGAGATCAACCAAAGACCTTGTATGTATATATGCATAACCCATGGACATAGACAATAGGGTGGTGAAGGCCTGGTACAGGGGACAGGGCGGGCTGGAGGGAGTCAATGGGGGGAGGGGAAATATGTAATATTTCAACAATAAAGATGAAAAATAAGTCATTAGGGCGCTTGCCTCTAGAAGACTCCTGGGACAGGATGAGTCAGTCATGGACCTGGACATTTGCATTGGGCACCCCTCCAACTGCAAGACAATGTCCTGCACCCATTATAAAAATAACAACCCCCGCCCCGCCCCCGTATCCCTTCCCCCCCCCCCCCCTCCCCGCTGTCCCCTGCCAGGTTATTAGTTCCCACGGAGGGGGAGAGTCTTGCCCTTTGGCTGGGAGGATGTTCTCTCCCTTCTTTTGTGTCTGGAGTGAAATTCAGATGGCCTTTCTTGGAGCTTTTCCGAAATCTTCAAGGTGGACCTAAGAGTTAAGGGGGGAGAGACCCTAGACCAGTGGTCTGCAAACTGCAGCTCGCGAGCCGCATGCAGCTCGCAAGCCGCAGTTTGTCGCTCTGTTGACTAATGAGTTTGCCGATCACTGACCTAGACTCTCGATTCCAATAATTACAGGCTGTTGTTGTTCCTTGTGATTAAGACCCTATCCCAGTGGTCGGCAAACTCATTAGTCAACAGAGCGGCAAACCGCGGCTCTCGAGCCGCATGTGGCTTGCGAGTCGCAGTTTCAGCTAACATGCCTAGTCACCAGGAATCGTCTCTCATGCCTGAAACCAACTTCTGTGAGAGCCTCAGGAATAACTCAGCTGGCACTCCCCTTCCCTTCAAGGGGCAGCTGCCCTCTCTCCTAGGCCTCCTGAAGGACAAAGGGTTTTGGAAACGTGACTCGCAGGACAACAGGTCACTAGCCCAACTACTAAAGCTGAGAGATGTGGACGCGTTTTCTAGGTACCCCTTTACCTCGAGTTTTCTAGGTCCGATAGGGGACCTCTGGCAAGGCTAGCTAAGTCCAGAGGCAGACAAGCAGGGGCACGTGGTGTGGGATTGGTTTTTGTCAAGTGGAGTCCACCTGCCTGAGCAGGTGATCATAGGTAAGTCTGCCCTCAGAACACGGGGTACGCACTCCACACCCCGAGTATTTCCCAGGTGGAAAGGGAACTGCCCTACTGTGGTACTCAGCCCACATAATGAGGGCCCAGGACAGCCCATGGATTAGCAGGGACGCCTCCAACTCTCAGCTGGGAATGTATCTGTCTCCGTAGATGGGGCACCAGTTCACAGTGCCTGGAGGTACCCTTTGGGAGAAATTTGAGCCTAGTCCCTCCAGCTTCTTTTGCAACATAGAAGCTTGGGTTGTCCCACTTATAAAGTGGACAGTGGAGAGGTTTGGCCCGTTAATGGCACCATTAAGTTTAATGCTACCCTGCAGTTAGACCTGTGTCGCCATTCCCCAGGGACGTGGGTGGAGGATGAGGCCTGAGGTCCATATGTCTTTCCCATACATGCAGCTGTTAGGACTCTCAGAAATGACCCTCAGCTATGTGCTACCTGTAAACTAGATCTCCCTATAATTGCTACAGAGCCTGAAAGAAAAATATACCCAGATGGAAAGAAACATTCCAAAAACGAATGAATTTGTTCTTTGCCAACATTTGTCAATTCCTTGAGGTATTCAAAATGGCTGTCCTTGTTGTACAGATAAAATCTGTACTGTCTGAACAACACAGCCCACTTTACCTTCCCCAAAACTTCAAAATGCTTATAGGTAATTGGCTTATGAAACCGAAGTCCTAGGATCTTTGAAAGGCCAATGCCTTTCACGTAGGCCAGTGGTCGGCAAACTCATTAGTCAAAAGAGCCAAATATCAACAGTACAACGATTGAAATTTCTTTTGAGAGACAAATTTTTTAAACTTCTTCTAACGCCACTTCTTCAAAATAGACTCGCCCAGGCCGTGGTATTTTGTGGAAGAGCCACACTCAAGGGGCCAAAGAGCTGCATGTGGCTCGTGAGCCGCGGTTTGCCGACCACTGACGTAGGCCATCTTTTAAAATGCAAGCTTCTGGGAGGTAACCCTTCTTGCAAGGAAAAAAAAAATCTTAGCCATGTGAGCAGATCAAGTTAACTCACTTCAGCTGTTAAACACAGATTGCTAGACAAGTGTTAAGCTTACCTACTTTGGGCCTTACAGTACCAAAAAGCTAGAAAACAGATCTGGAGCTGTTGATGCAATGCCTTGTGCTTTGTTGAAGGTGTGTTTCTTGAAAGTGAGTGTTTAAAATATGTTCATAAAAGTCAACCTAAGAAATGCTGGTTGTTTGCTTTTTTGGTTATTATTGGAAATTGAGGTTTCTAAGAGTTAAAATTTCAGATTCAATTGGAAAGAAATTGTGTGGTATAAGGAATGGAATATATTTTGAAGGAAAAAAGTGAATTTTTCTAAAGCCAGAATCGAGTACTGAGGTCTACTTTCTGTTTACTGTTTTCTCATTTGTAGTAAGAGGAAACACAATGACCTATGCGTTCATTCATTCTAAAAATAAAAGGATTTGTGAAAATCTCACTGTGGTTACAGCCACTGTGCTAGATGCTGAACATGTGTAGGTTAGCAAGACCCACGTGGGCACTGCCTCCTGGAGTTTTCATTCAGTTGCAGGAGGCAGGTGAAGGGGAACAGATCCTGACACCCCAAAACAGGCCTCTTTGGAATAGGATTATATGAGGCTGTAGCAGAGGACAAAAAGGCTCTAAAAACTGAATACAAGGTACCATTGTGAAGAGACATTTGCATTAATTAGGGCATCTCCAAGGTTGTCTTCCTCTTAGTACCAAGAAGAGAAATTGACTAAATCTCTAGAAACTCTTATCAGTGGAGAAGGCATGGATGAAATGCGCATAACAACCAGACCCTTGTTTCCTGTGCTTTTCCTGGTAACCTCATTACTCCCCTCTTTTGTCTGTAGCTGGAAATGTCATTTAAATGATGGCTTGGGCCATTTGGGGGTGTACCTCGATTTTCCTGGGTGTCTTCCGTGTGTGGAGGTACACATGCTATTAAACTGTCAACATAAGAAACATCCCAACCTGTGGAGAATGTTTATAAGAAATCATCTTCCTCATGTTCCCTCCTTAATTTCATAGGCATAAAAGAAGCTTCCAGAAGGTTATTCTCTGGAGCCTTTGGGATCTTGCCCCCTGGGATATGTCATCAGTTTGGCTCAAATGAACTCATAAAAATTCTCTACAGGTTGGGATGTTTCTTTTGTGGACAAACCTAGACAAGCAGAGGGGAAATTATGTTTCCTCCCCTACATAGACAACACAATGATAAATGACACATCTTAAAGAAAAAAAATAAGTGTGTGGGGGGCATTTTTAATGGAGCCAGAGGGAAGAAATAGCTGAGTTTAGATAGAGCAACTGGGGTGGGGGGTGGGGGGGCTTCTCTGAGGAGGTGGCATTTAGAGACCTGGGTGAGGGTGTCAGCTGAGCCAAAATCGGAAGGAAAAATGTGGAAGAAAGGAGATGAGAGGGATGTAAGTCCAAGTATGCTATTCAGAAACAAAGGCATGTCTGTACTCCTGCAGGGAAAGTTGCTGTTACAGCTTGTTGGGGCTTTAACATCATTTTAAAGGAAACTCTGGTGTCTGTTTCTTTAAGGAAGAAATCTACTTGCAGCCTCCATCCCCCCAGACTCTTGACCTTAGATTCCCCATCATGCCTTTTATTTTTGTTTTCCTGAGCACTTTGAATAAATCGCTGCATGATAGACTCTCTGTTTCCATATTCTTAATATTTTAAAAAATCGCCTGTCTGTTGTGTAAAACTTGCTCTCCAATATAGGACAAGTATTATTACTCCAGTCTCCGGTAACTGGTGAAATACTGTACCCTGATGTTGGGGCTGCTTGCAGAGCTCCTGGTTCCTTCAGGGATGTTTCCCATTTCATTAGTATAATGATAGAGTTGACAGTCATCTACGGTGTGCAGTTACGTCCATTAACAGTAACAGTGCATTTTTACATTAATTAGAGAATTCATGGGTGGTTATGTGGATGCTAGGCTACAGGGAAACTTTTTGGTACCAATTATTCTTCTGTAGACACAGATACATTTATGTAAAATTTTACTTCGTTAATTCTTTTAGGAAATTCTGCGAGCTTAAGTTCCAGTAACCATAAATCTAGATAAGCTGAGAAATTTGGCTTAAAAACTCTAGGGGGAAGGGAGTTGATCGTAAGAGAAAGCAGTTTCGAGCGGAAGTTAAGGAGGTAAAGACAGACAGATCTGAAGTAGAAGAAGCCAGTATCTGCCACTTCCCATCTCTTGTAATTCTCCCACCCTTGGTTTCTTCCTCATTTATAATGTAGGGTTGATAACTATTGCCCTGAGATGTACCAATTTAAAGAGAGACTTTGGCCTGGTCAGCATGGCTCAGTGGTTGAGCGTCAACCTACGAAACAGGAGGTCACGGTTTGATTCCCGGTTGGGGCACATGCCCAGGTTGTGAGCTTGATCCCCAGTGTGGGAGGTGCAGGAGGCAGCCAATCAATGATTTCTTGATGTTTCGATCTCTCCCTCTCCCTCCCTCTCTGAAAACGATAAAAATATATTTCAAAAAAGAGATAACTTGGTAAATGTTCAGCATGCTGCCTGGTATATTGTAAGTTTTTGATAAATAGTAGTTGTATACGTGGACAATAGGGAGGAAAGATGTATGCAATCAAGGCTTAGGAAATACATCTTTTTAAACATTTTCTCAAAAATCTCAGAGAAGGTAAACTCATGGCTTAGAACTATACTCTTTCATATCCACCAGAGAATATGGACCAGAAGTGAGAGGCTGAGAGAGGCAGGAGGTGGCTGTGGAAACTATATTTCATGGCCCATAAAATCAGAAAGGCTTCATAATTTTCAAAGGGAGACCAGCCACAGTAAGCAAATAAACTCCCTCTGGCATACATATTATCCATAATAAGGCAAAATGAATTCACAGGCATCTCAGTGAAACACAGGGGAGTGAGACTCTAAAATTCTTCTAGGTGCCTGAGGCTGGTTAAAGGGAAATTAATGTCTAATAGAAATTATTACTAATTTAGGACTTGCAAAATACCTTCTCAGGTTCACAGGAAGGCTTACTCGCTAAATATCTCTCAGGCTCTTTTTCTCTCCCTCTCTCCCTCCCTCTTTGTGATTCAAAGTGACCGCATTAAAAACCTCAATATAAGTAACTAACTTGGGTGGGTGAGGGGGAGTGTCCCTTAAAGCTGCAAGTCCTCTATAATTAAGTTTTCCAAATGCGTATGTTAAAAAATTGACAAATTCGTTTACCTGTGTTTGCTTATGTAGACACCTTTGTGCAATTAAAGTGAAGTATGTAAGGAAAAGTTTTAATTTCACAGAAAGGTTTTCCATGTATTGCTGTGATTTTAAATTTATACTATCAGGGGTGGGCAAACTTTTTGACTCGAGGGCCACAATGGGTTCTTAAACTGGACCGGAGGGCCGGAACAAAAGCATGGATGTAGTGTTTGTGTGAACTAATATAAATTCAAAGTAAAGGAGCGGAGGGGAGAGCAAGAGAACCGGATAGAACAGCCGGATCCGGCCCGCGGGCAGTAGTTTGCCAAGGCTGACTAGGAAATCGGTGCATTCACCAGTCACCAGGAGTAAACGACTGCACGTGGCTGGGGCGGGGCTTAGCACAGGTGGAAGCATGGGCAGGCAGGCATTCAAACAGCTGCAGAGCCCAGCCTGTGTGGCTCAGTGGCTGAGCATCCACCTATGAACCAGGTACCAGGAGGTCACCTATACAGCTACCATCTATTGAGAACTTACAATATACCAGGCGAAATTGAGTGTTTACTGTACTTTTGCTTGAAAGTGTCGCAGACATTTCTTTTTTTTTAATTTTTTTAAAATATATTTTATTGATTTTTCACAGAGAGAAAGGGAGAGGGACAGAGAGCTAGAAACATCGATGAGAGAGAAACATCGACCAGCTGCCTCCTGCACACCTCCCACTGGGGATGTGCCCGCAACCAAGGCACATGCCCTCGACCGGAATCGAACCCGGGACCCCCCAGTCCGCAGGCCGATGCTCTATCCACTGAGCCAAACCGGTTTCGGCCCGCAGACATTTCTTGAAGAAATGAGAACTTTTTTATATTTTGAAGTACTTAGAATCATAATTATCTCCATTTCCTTTATCAAATCAGCCAGACTTCACCTCACCCACTGTGGTAGTTGGGGAAGAGGTTATTAATCCCTTATTTTTGCATCTGGCAAATATTTGCCTTGGATTCTATTAAGATACATTCTGCTCAGTTGGCGTTGCTCAGTGATTGAGCATCGACCTATGAACCAAGAGGTCAAGGCACGTACCGAGGTTGCAGGTTCGATGCCCAGTAGGGGGTGTGCAGCGGCCGTGTGATTCTCTCTCATCATTGATGTTTCTATCTCTCCCTTTCCCTTCCTCTCTGAAATCAATAAAACTATATTAAAGAAAAAGATACAGCCAATTAATCACAAAGGTGTCTCCATCCCTTCAGACCATAGAACAGAAGGCAGGATACCCAAGCAGTGTGTTCAGTAACACTCTCTGTGAGAACTGTCTTTCTCTCGTATACCACCTCAATTAAGAACACATCAGCATTATGATGAAGAAAAAAGAATACCTTGACATTTTCCAAATCTTGACAAAGCACAGACCTTTCACTAATGAGATTTCTGTTTGCTCCTGCGTTTCCTACTGTAGGGTCTCAAAGTGCTTTATACAGAGAGCTTCGAGCAGGCCTGGGAACAAGACTACAAATAAAAGCTCCCTGGGCAAGTTGAAGTTGCTTAGTGAGCCCAAGGATCTTCCATGACTGGGGCCATATCTTGTCATTAATGATCTTAGCACCAAATAAACCAATTATTAATAAAATGATTTTCATGTGCAATAGAACAACCCTCAATTTTTTTTTTTTAATATATTTTATTGATTGTTTACAGAGAGGAAGGGAGAGGATAGAGAGTTAGAAACATCGATGAGAGAGAAACATCGACCAGCTGCCTCCTGTACACCCCCTACTGGGTATGTGCTCACAGCCAAGGTACATGCCCTTGACCGGAACAAACCTGGGACCCTTCAGTCCACAGGCCAATGCTCTATCCACTGAGCCAAACCGGTCAGTGCAACCCTCAATTTTTTTTTTAGGTTTTAAGTTGTTTATGTTTGCTAGATGTTTACTAAAAGGAGATATAGGGGAAGTAAATGCATTAGCATGCAGTTTAGGGGCCAGAACCTCCCACTCAGTTCTCTAAAAATAATCTCGATAATATAATATAATTACACTAAAATTGCTGTAACCTGTGATGGGAAGGTTTCTATTTCCCCTGCCTCTTTCATTTTTTTGCTAATGCTAACCAGGTACGTTTTCAATTGCCATGCCATTCTGCCCTCCTCTTTCATACCATCTGGAAACAATGAAAAAGAAAAGTAAACATCGCCCTGGCTGTTTTGCTCAATGGTTAGAGTGTTGGCCCTTGACCAAAGGGTTGACAGTTCGATTCCTGGTCAAGGGCACGGTCAAGGGTATGTACATCAGTTGCAGGCTCAATCCCCAGCCGGGTCAGGGTGCATTTGGGAGGCATATAATCTATGTGTCTCTCTCATGTTGATGTTTCTTTCTCTCTCTTTCTCCCTCCCTCCCTCTTTCCCTCAACACATTGGTTAGTCCAGTGGTCGGCAAACTCATTAGTCAACAGAGCCAAATATCAACAGTACAACGATTGAAATTTCTTTTGAGAGCCCAATTTTTTAAACTTAAACTTCTTCTAACGCCACTTCTTCAAAATGGACTCGCCCAGGCCATGGTATTTTGTGGAAGAGCCACACTCAAGGGGCCAAAGAGCCGCATGTGGCTCACGAGCCGCAATTTGCCGACCACAGGGTTAGTCAATCATATTCTTTAAAGTGCTCTCCCTGCCCTAGCCAGGTAGCTCACTTGGATAGAGCATCACCTCTATATGACAAGGCAAATACAAGGTCCTGGTCACATACATGAATCAACCAATGAATGCATAAATAAGTGGAACAACAAATCTCTCCCCCACCTCTTTCTTTCTCTCTAAAATCAATCAATGAAAAATTCGAAGTGTTCTCTGTGATGTTTCCAGATGGCACCATGCATAGTTATCACGGTATCATTGACTATATTTCCTCTGCTGTACTTGATGTCCGCATGACTGTTTTGTAACTACCAAGCTGTACTTCTCAGTCCCTTCATCTTTTTCATCCAGTCCCCCAAAGCCTCTCCCCTCTGGCGACGGTCAATCTGTTCTCCATATCTCTGAGTCTGTTTCTGTTTTGTTTGTTTACTTATTTTGTTCTTTAGACTCCACAGATAAGTGAAGTCATATGGTATTTGTCTTTCTCTGACTGGCTTATTTCACTTAGCATACCATGTGGTAGTTGGGGAAGGGGTTACTAGTCCCTTATTTTTGCATCTGGCAAATATTTGCCTTGGATTCTATTAAGATACATTCTGCTCAGCTGGCGTTGCTCAATGATTGAGCATCGACCTATAAACCAAGAGGTCAAGGTTAGATTCCTGGTCAAGGCACATCCCGAGGTTGCAGGCTCGATCCCCGCGTAGGGGGCGTGCAGAGGCAGCGTGATTCTCTCTCATCATTGATGTTTCTATCTCTCCCTTTCCCTTCCTCTCTGAAATCAATAAAACTATATATATATAAAAAAAAGATACGTTCTCCTTCCCTCATCGAATTAATCACAAAGGTGTCTCCATCCTTTCAGACCATAGAACAGAAGGCAGGATACCCAAGTAGTATGTTCAGTAACAATCTCTATGAGACTGTCTTTCTCTCACACACTACCTCAATTAAGAACACATCAGCATTATGATGAAGAAAAAAAAAAATACCTTGACATGTGAACTCTTCTAAGTGGTTATTTATTTAGATTCTAGAATCTAATGCCACAGGTGAGAACCTTAATTCCTTTTACAGCTTCAGATAGAGAAGTTTGGTCTTTAATGATCTTCCCCAGCCCCCACTCACCCCCACTTGTACCCCCCATAACAAATATTGCCCCTCTGGATTCAGGTACTTCCTGTTGAGGTTTACCACTGCCCTTGACCTCCCACATCCATGCCCTATCCATCCTAGGATGAAGGTGTCTGCTTGAGTTTTCTCTGTAGTATGACCCCCCTACTCAGGGCTGTTACCAGTGATAGCAACAGCCTCTTCTTCCCTTACTGCATTCAAAGGCCTTCCCTTCCAAGCTAATGAGGCCCCGTCGAGCTCCCTGCTCAGTTGTCAGAATAAGTTGGTTTCCTGTAATTCCTTTGCTCAAACTCCCATCTGGGGATGTGTGTGTGTGTGTGTATGTTGGGGGGGTGTTTAGATAAGTAGGAAACACAAAAGAACAATCTGTAAACACTTGTTTCTGTGGCTCTGAATACAACGTGGGGGAACAAAGGGGAGTCAGAAGTCCCCTAGCTAATCTTTGGAATTGTAAAGAAATCATGACTAGTTTGACTTATTTAAATTTGTGAAACTAACCCTTGAGTGCGATGTGACTGAGGTTTTAGTTTCCATGTGTTGACTGATTGAACATTTTCCTCATTTAATAATGCACAGACTAAGTGATAGGAACACAGTGACTTCATATCGGTTTTCGGTATTTTCCTTCAGAGTGTGTGATGTGAAACAGCACTTAATTTGTAGAAAGATGCGTAAAATAAAACCAAGTCAGGCCCTAGCTGGTTTGGCTCAGTGGATAGAGCATCGGCCTGTGCACTGAAGGGTCCCGGGTTCGATTCTGGTCAAGGGCACATACTTGGGTTGCAGGCTTGATCCCCAGCCCTGTTCGGGACTCATGTGGGAGGCAACTGGTCGAAGTGTGTCTCTCATGTTGATGTTTCTTTCTCTCTCTGTCTCTCTCCCTCCCTTCCACTCTCTCTAAACAAAACAAACAAACAAAACAAGTCAGTGAAATAGTGAAAAGAGCCTTGGGTAAGGAACCAGAATATGTGTTTGGTTTTTTGTATGTTGTTGTTTTTCCCCCCATAAAAGACTATGCGTTTGGCGCCTGGTGCTAAGTACTTTGCTTGCTGGTGAGGAGATGGAATGTTACAACACAACCCCCGCTTGTTAGAAACCCAGTCTCCCATGGAGATTATAAATGGTGCTCAAATAGGAGATGTGAAGTGAAAGAGGATATAGAAAGATGTGTTTACAATAATTTGGGGCTGGAACAAACTGCTTTTAAGTTTTCATGTGACTGATAACATGTTGCCAAGTGAAATCCTACCCCAGTACCTTGGTTAGTGTTTTGAGAGTTAAATCTGGAAATGTAAGGGGCCAAATAGAAAGACTACACTTAGAAATCCTGCCCATTGAATATGCCAGAGAGAGAATGAATTTTCTACAGGGGGTTCTGTGTTCTCATAGGCAATTTTAAAAAAATGTATTTTTATTGATTTCAGAGAGGAAGGGAGAGGGAGAGAGAGATAGAAACATCAATGATGAGAGAGAATCATTTATGGGCTGCTTCCTGCACGCCCCCTACTGTGGGTTGAGCCCACAACCTGGGCATGTGCCCTTGACCAGAATTGAACCTGGGACCCTTCAGTCCACAAGCCGACGCTTTATCTACTGAGCCAAACCGGCCAGGGCCACACAAGCAATTTCATTCCTCTTTTTGGGCTTCAGAAACTTCACTTAAAAACAATGGATTTGTTTTCAGTGAAGCCATGACTAGTTGGACTTATTTAATTTTGTGGAAATAACACTTGACTATAATGTTAAGGTCTAACAATCTATGTCTATTAAAATCTATCTCCCAACCAGTTCTATTTTTTTTTTTACATGTTTATCAGGTATGTTAACTTTCTACCTAATTTATGGCATAAAAATACTCTGCTATTCCTGGCGGGTGGTTCAATGGTTAGAGCATCAGCCTGAGGACCAAAAGGTCGCAGGTTAGATTTCTAATCAAAGGTATGTGCCTGGGTTGCAGGTTCCATCCCCAGCCCCGGTTGGGGCACATGTGGGAGGCAACCAGTGGATATGTCTCTCTCTCACATGGAAGTTTCTCTCTCTCTCTCTCTCCTTCCCCGTCCTCCCTCCCTCTTACTCCCTCTAAAAATCAATGGAAAAAATATCCTCAAGTGAGGGTAAAAAAAAAAACACACAAAAAATACCTCTCCTAGCCCTTAATGCTTAAAGAGATATGGATGTGAATGGGCAAAGTGTTATTACAGAGGGGAGAAAATCAAATAAATTGAGAGAGACTACATAGACATATCTAATTCCCAGAGTTTTACATGAGTTGTTTTCTTCTAGAAAAGCATTATAAATCAACCGCACTGTGAGAGTATATAATTTACCTTTTGAAGCTGTTTTGTGAGTGTGGAGGAAAAAAATTAGCATAAGGTTGTAGAAGAGGAAATAATAATAATAAAAAAAAAGGATGGACAATAAAAAATGTAGTGTTGTTTTGAGAACTAATTAAGTTAGCTTCCCTCCTAAAGGGACCATACAGCTGAGCTCCTTGGCTGTGGTTCTTCTTCCATCTGGGTAACTGGTTCAAATCCAGCACTTGCTGCTAGCAACCAAAACCAATTCCAGCAGGTCACTCTTTCACTGTTTGCAGAAACTAAATCCACGGGCAAACTTCAGTCTCTTAAGCCAGGGCCTGTCACCAACTCATACACTGGCCTTTCATTAAAATAATAATAATAATCCAGAGGGAAATGTTAGACTTTGGCGGTGACGGAGGCTGTGAAAGAATTCACAACTGAGAGAAGAGATGGATGCAGAGAGAGGGAGTTTATTTTACTTTCCACATAGTGAAAGGAGCCAGTATATTGCTAATCAATACAGGGCAAGAAACAAAAGGAGGCTTCCCCTTTAAAGAGTAATGGCTGCTGTTGCTAGGTGACAAGGAAGGGAGCAGGATTGGGGCTGAAGTGGAGTTTGTTTTTCAGGAGACAGTCCAGGCAGATGTCCTAGAGAAGTGTCTTATCAGTATTTTTTCCAAGCCTGTCAAACATGCTTAAGGCAAAGGCTGTGGGTTCAAAAGAGGCTTGTTTGAAGGGAGGGGGTTAGGAAAGGGAACAGTTCTATTAACTAGAGAGTGCTTGGTGCAAATTATCCCTGAGTTGTAAAAACACCGGGGAGGAGGGGGATGCAAGAATGTGGCCTTGAGAGGAGCTTATCTGCTTGCAGTATGTTTGTTTGTTTGTTTATTTATTTATTTATGTTAATCCTCACCTGAGGATATTTTTCCATTTATTTATTTTTTAGAAAGAGTGGAAGAGAAAGGGAAAGACAGAGAGAAACATTGATGTGAGAGAAACACATTGATTGGTTGCCTCCTGCACAGGCCCTGGCCCGGGCCAGGGAGGAGCCTGAAACTAAGGTATGTGCCCTTGACCTGGATCCTTCCATCTACTGAACCAAACTGGCTAGGTCTTGCAGTTTGAAGTGAGGGGCTGTTTAAATCAGAGGAGCTAACAATCTTGGGGTTTAATTACCGGGCACCTCACATAACTTATGAAAGGTTACAGCAGGGAAAAAGAGGCCTTTTTCTTGTCCAAACAGGAAAGTCAACTCAATCTTAACCTTGACCTTCTCTTTCCTCTAAATCATCCAGTATGGTAACGAACATTGTCTACACTATGTAGGCATTTACTAATGATCATCACACATAGATGGGCATGCTGTTCCTTCTACAGAACTTACAGGCTAACAGGGAAGGCACATGGTAGGTGAATCAGGGGGAAACTCACTTGCTCATCATGATAGGAACTGGTACTTGGCCAGTGGGTTATTCTACCACCCACAACCGTTTCTATCCTTTTTCTGCCTTGCTGTGTGCCCCGGGGTAAGGGTAGGAGGTGATGACTGTTGGAGTGCAGTATCCAGGCTCCTTTGGATACCAACTGAGTGTGGGGCAATGGAAGGCACCAGCCAGAGAAGTCAGAGTATTTCTTCCTCATTCTCTTTTCTTCCCCGGCTATTCTGCCAAGGACCGAATTTACAAGCATGGCTCCTCTGAAGCAAATTCCCTTTCAAGGTTCCAGACTGTGCCTGGCTCTAGTGACCTCCCTTCCTCCTTTTCCTCTTTAGGTCTGAGGGTGGGCATTCCATCCAGCTGCAGGAAGGGAGCTGTTTGACCACCCATGGTTTTGTTTCCTTACACTGGCTTGTACCTCTGCCAATGTTCCCTCGTGAAACTCGTATGAGTGAAATCATCCCACTGTCCATCTGGTGAACCTCCATGCTACGGTTAAACGGAATCAAAATGAGTCTTCAAACTTAAACAGAAACTTTAATTTAAACCTGGAAATTTACCCTCATCAGTCTTTCAATGGAAGGGGAACATATTTCTTGGACTAGGTGCTTCTTGACTAGAATTTAAGCTTGCCTTCATCGCATGAGTCTCGCATATAATGCATCCTGTCCAATTTCCGATTTCAATTTCATCAAAGGGAGATGAGAAGTTACTCTTGTGAAATAAATAGAGCAGCCATTTGAAATTCCTCCCACTCTTTTACATCGCTTCTCGCTCACCTAAGTAGGAATGCTTTATTTTTCAACGCTCTTTATTGTCTTTATAAAATATTCTGTCTGCTTTTTCATAAATGCAGCCATTCTTTCTTTCCGCGCTCTAAATAAACATTACACAAACACAAGAAATAATTGTAGTGGGAAGCACAAATGGAATCAACAGGGTTGGAAACACACACATCTGAATAACCAAACGGTAGCATCCAAGTGTCACAGCCTCATAGGGAAGCCGATTGGCTGTGTGTCTCTGTTTTTACCCAGGAAATGTATAGTGTCGGTTAAACCAATATTTTGGTTTAATTAGAAGAGGATTATACGAATTATACTGTTTCATATGAACATTTATAAATAAAATTACTAAGAATATGAAAGTGTGTGCCTAAGAGACTGGGGAAGGGAAGCCAGGGAGCATTCTCAAAAGAAATAATATGAAAGCTAATCCATACCTGAACGGGAGTAGGCTTTATTAAGGCAGAGAGAGATCATTCCCCTAGAAAGAATAACATATGATGTTGACATACAAAAGGAACACCAAATTTAGAGCAAGAGAGTAAGTTCAGCTGAGACGAGAAGCCAGCATTCACTATGGGATATGGTATTATACACCTTGGCCAGTGTTTCCACCTCTGCGTTATATAGTAAAAATCCACCTGGCTGGTGTGGCTCAGTGGTTGAGCATCGCCCCATGAACCTAGGTCCCCAGGTTGTGGGCTCCATCTCCAGTAGGGGGCGTGCAGAAGGCAGCCGATGGATGGTTCTCTCTCGTCATTGATGTTTCTATCTCTCTACCCCTCTCCCTTCTTCTGTAAAATTTCAATACAATCATATATTTTTTTAAAAAAATCCACCTCCTGGGGATGAGTGGGATAAGTGAGGTGGCACATGTACGAAGTTCTCAACAATGGTGGTTCTACGTAAGAAGGTTCATCTTCCCTCATTGATATCAAGGAGACTGGATTTGCCTCTCATTGTCATTCAAGTCACACTGCGCATAGTACAACCAGCCCCTCTATAGAAGGTTGAACATTTCAACTCAGTAATAAGGCAGCAGCTATTCACTCGGTCACTATTAAATTGGTCATGAAAGATGTATTTTCAAATATGAAAAAAAAACACTATAATGTTCTACAATTCTGCAGAAAATGTTAATGTGTTCCCCAGAATGATTATGAGAATTGCCAGCATAATGTCTATGATTTCTCAGAACTGTTTCAATTGTTCCTAAGTAGACATATCATAGGTATGCAGAGAAATTACATTGTTCAGTGTTTCGCGGGGTCACCCTCTGTCCAAATCTGCTCTGTCATCAATAAAACCAGAGCTAAATGCCTGATAGTCAGTCATTCTTGAGTTGTACTTCTTCACTGCTAGCCTTCCCACCGGCCCCTCCTCCTCACCCACTTTAATTTTCTAGCCGTGAGAAAGGCAATATCCTGCTTGTGATATTGGACTGAAGAAAATCTAACAGGCTTGAGAACTGAAAATTTGTTTTATTTTGTTTTGAATTTTAAGGCAATATACTGTGGTTAATTTGTCACTTCTGAAAAAGATAGCTCTGTAAAACATTATAAATTATTCTGAAAAAAATCTCTACATAAATTCCTATGTGTCTTCCCTGCCCCCATCATTACAATTTGAATGTGAGACTTGCATACTGATTTAAAATTCTTTCAGGTGAAGGTGAAACACATCATGTATTATGTGTCCCTGGATGTCCTGGATGTCTGTAGGTGAGAGAAGGAAAAAGTTATCCCCAGGTCCTGCCCTTTAAAAAAAAAAAAAAAAAAAAAAAGAATCAGGCTAATCTGTTTGTGTCCCAATTTCAAGAGATGAAAATCTTATTAAGGGGCAGGGTGTTATCTCTTAGATCAGTGGTCGGCAAACTCTTTAGTCAACAGAGCGGCAGTTTGCCTACCACTATCTTAGATAAATACTGAAGAGTTTACAGACACATAGACAAGATTTCCTGGATCTTAGCATTGATCAAATGTTAGTGGTCTCATTTTGATAATTGCACTTGAGTTCCTGAAATTATTCTCTCTGCTTTTATGCGTATTTACAATTGTTAAGTTTTTGTTGTTGTTTTGTTCTTTAAGGTCACCCAACCTGGTTTTGCCTGGGGCTCCCTCTCAGCCCCTGCTAGGATAGATTGGACCTTGCTATCAAATCTCTAACACACTTCTTCCTTCCTCCATCCTGTGCACTGAATATACAGTCACTCCAAGCTCTACCGAACATCGAGGTTAACCCTGGCTTTCAGTTCAGGGAAACGGCCATGCACCTTCTGCTTCAAGTTAAACTGTATCCTCAACCCCATTCGCCCCATTCACCCCAGCTGTGTAGTAAGCAGTTTCTCAGGAATATTAGGAAGATCCTACCAGGTTTCCCATTAGATATGAGTCATGAATCTCTCCCTTGGGGGTGGGGGTCCTCAGAGGGAGGGACTGGATTAAGATAAGATATGCTGGTCCCTTCGCCTTACACAAACTAAATAGGACCAGACTGTATCATAAATCCTAGAATAACCTAAAAACTTAGAGGATGCTGCCCTTATCAATCTTGATAAAGAATATCACACAGGCACTCCAGGTGTAAATTTGAGCCGCCTCCTCATGTTCTCTTTCAATAGCCCCATAGTCAATCAATCCCCAAATACATAGTACTTTTCTCCAACATGAGCAAGATCTTCTGCCTCTTCTCCATCCCTGCTCACACCTCTTTAAATTCAGAACGGATTATTTCTCATCTGGACTATTTTAAGGGTATATTTACTAGGTCTTTTCCTCCAGTCAATTACCAGACTACCCATTCTCTAGATCGCTTGGATTGGTGGGTGGGGACTTTCTATAATTCATATCTAAACATGGAAGAATGTACAAGACCAAGGTTCTTTCTTTTTTAAAAAAAATATTGTTGAAAGTATTATATATATCCCTCTTCTCCGCCCCCTTCCCCTGCTTGACCCCTCCAGCCTACCCCACCCCAGGCCTTCACCACACCACTGTCTGAGTCCCTGGGTTATGCACATATGCATACATGTTCTTTGGTTGATTTTTTCCTACCCACTCACCCTCCCTCCTGCCCCCACCTTCCTGCTGAGATTCTACATGGACTGAGGTTATTTCTGTTTACATTGCTGAATATCTCTTCTTTTCTACTTCTGAAACATATCCTCCTTCAAGAAAGTGATACTATTTCTCATCAGGATGCACGTTGTCCCACATACTGCTCCTGGTCACCTATCAACATTTCCTTTTTTTTTTTTTTCCAGTTTTTTCTTTTTTTAAATCTTTATTGTTCAGATTATTACAATTGTTCCTCTTCCCCCGCCCCCCATAGTTCCACTCCACCCGGTTCCCATCCCACCCTCTGCCCTTACCCCCCACCACTGTCCTCATCCATAGGTGTACGATTTTTGTCCAGTCTCTTCCTGCAACCCCCACACCCCTTTCCCCCCGAGAATTGTCAGTCCACTCCCTTTCTATGCCCTTGATTCTATTATATTCACCAGTTTATTCTGTTCATCAGATTTTTTATTCACTTGATTTTTAGATTCACTTGTTGATAGATATGTATTTGTTGTTCATAATTTTTATCTTTACCTTTTTCTTCTTCTTCCTCTTCTTAAAGAATACCTTTCAGCATTTCATATAATACTGGTTTGGCGGTGCTGAACTCTTTTAGCTTTTTCTTATCTGTGAAGCTCTTTATCTGACCCTCAATTCTGAATGATAGCTTTGCTGGGTAGAGTAATCTTGGTTGTAGGTTCTTGCTATTCATCACTTTGAATATTTCTTGCCACTCCCAACTGGCCTTCGTAGTTTCTGTTGAGAAATCAGCTGACAGTCCTATGGGTGCTCCCTTGTAGGTAACTAACTGTTTTTCTCTTGCTGCTTTTAATATTCTCTCTCTGTCTTTTGCTCTTGGCATTTTAATTATGATGTGTCTTGGTGTGGTCCTCTTTGGATTCCTTTTGTTTGGGGTTCTCTGTGCTTCCTGGATTTGTAAGTCTATTTCTTTCACCAGGTGGGGAAGTTTTCAGTCATTATTTCTTCAAATAGGTTTTCAGTATCTTGCTCTCTCTCTTCTTCTGGCACCCCCATAATTCAGATGTTGGTACGCTTGAGGTTGTCCCAGAGGCTCCTTACACTATCTTCATATTTTTGGATTCTTTTTTTTTTTTTTTTTTTGCTTTTCCAGTTGAGTGTTTTTTGCTTCTTTGTATTTCAAATCTTTGACTTTATTCTTGTGATCCTCTAGTCTGCTGTTGGATCTCTGTATATTATTTTTTATTTCAGTCAGTGTATGCTTAATTTCTAGTTGGTCCTTTTTCATATCCTCGAGGGCCTCACTAAATTTATCGGCCTTTTCTAGAAAATTCTTGAAAAACCTTATAACTGTGGTTTTGAACTCTATATCCAGTTGTTTGCGTTCCTCCATTTCTTTCATTTGTGACCTGTTTCTTTGTCTCCACATTTTGGCTGCTTCCCTGAGTTGATAGAGTGACTTTGTGTGCTAGGTGTCCTATAGGGCCCAGTGGCTCAGCCTCCCCAGTTACCTGAGGTGGACACTCTTGGTGCACCCCTTTGTGGACTGTGTGCACAGCTTGTTGTAGTTAAGTCTTGATTGTTGTTGATATCACTGGGAGGAATTGACCTTCAGGTCAGTTGGCTGTGAGGATCAACTGTGTCTATGCTGGGAGAACTTCTGTGCTGGAGATACCCTTATGAGGCAAGACTTGCTTCAGTGGGGCTTTGGTGCTCACTGAGTCTGCCCTCTGAGTGTGTCCCTTATGGATCTGAGGAGTTGTAATCTGGATGGTCCTACTCTGACTCCTGGATACACTGGCTCTTGGATCTCCAAGGAGGTGCTAATTTAGCCTCTGCCAGAGGCCACCCAGCAGGAGCTACGGAGATTCCTCTGTAGATTCCTCTTCTTTGTTTGGGGTTTGGAGGTGCCCAGATGAGGCCCAGCTGTGAAGCAATGCAAGCTGCTGCTGGACCTTGGGCCTTCTTTTGGATGTTCTGGGTCTCACTGACTCAGCTGCAGTTTGTTAGGTAAGTTTAGAATTCAAAGGACCAGGCCATTCATATGCAAAAGCCTCTGACCTCAGCTTAAATGGGGCAGAGTCTCAGGGTGGAGCAAACAGCAATGGCTTCCCCTCAGCCCTACCCTAAGAGGCCCCTGGGTCTCAGTGTCCCTCGGTAATTGCTGCAAGCACCTCTGAGAGAAAGCTGCCCTCGAGTTTTGCCTGCTGCCAGACAGTCCAGTTTCTCCCCGTATGAGTCTGGGTCCCCAGAGTCTTGCCTGGAACTGGAGTTCAGAGCAGTTGGGACCTTGTGTCTCCCTTCGGATTGAAAAAGCCAGACGCGTACTCAGTTGCCAGCCCTTTCCGGGTGCGCGCCTCCGTACCTCTGCCTTCTGCAGGTCCTCTGAGTATTAGTGTGCTTTTCTCTTTCCTTCCAGTTGTAGAATTTCCATTCAGCCAGCCTTCCTATGGTTCTGGATGATGTCCGTTTTGTCTTTTATTTGTAGTTTTTAAATTGTTTTGCGAGGCAGCAGTTTAGGTGTTTACCTATGCGGCCATCTTGGTTTCTCCTCTCAGTTTTTTCTTGTATCTACCAACACTTCCTGTGCTCCAGCAAGGGCAATGTTTTGATCAGACCTTAGCCAGGCTTCCCTTCTCATGCTTCTGCTTTTGCAGTCTTTCCTTCCTCATATCCCCGTGAACACCCCAAACAATTATATTCTGAACCCCTTCATTTGCATCTTCCCAAGTTCTTCAGCATGTCTACTAGACTGCTTCTTATTCTCCCAGGAGAAATAAGTGAATATCGAAGCGATTTGCACTTCAGGAAGAATAGAACATCCTTGATGTGTTGGGTAGTGATTGTGTGTCTGTTTGTAACGTGGTACATTAACCTTTCCATGGCCAACTTAACTATAGAAACTCTTCACAAAGCCTCTTGAAAACCTGGTTATTATTATTTTTTAAAAATATATTTTTATTGATTTCAGAGAGGAAGGGAGAGAGATAGAAACATCAGTGATGAGAGAGAATCATTAATCAGCTGCCTCCTGCACACCCCCAACTGGGAATCGAGCCCACAACCCGGGCATATGCCCTTAACTGGAATGGAACCCAGGACCCTTCGGTATGCAGGTCCATGCTCTATCCACTGAGCCAAACCAGCCAGGGCAAAAACCTGGTTATTAAGTGCAATGCTCTGTACCACGCAAGGTAAAGAACGAGCTCTTTAGCATGACTGGCCAACTCGGACAGACCTGGCACCCAAGTTCCTCTCTAGTTTTAACTGCAGTCACCGCTGGTTCTCCTAATTTAACTTTTGTTACTAATGAACTACACACCTTGCCTTTCCACACCTCTGCGCTATTACACTCCTTCTTTCTTCTTTCACTTCTGCCTTTACTTACCAGCTAACTTGCACTTATCATTGTAGACTCAGCTCAGTCATCAGCTTTTTTTTTTAATATGTATTTTTATTGATTTCAGAGAGGAAGGGAGAGGGAGAGAGAGATAGAAACATCAATGATGAGAAATCATGGATCGACTGCCTCCTGTACGCCCCCTACTGGAGATCTAGCCTGCAACCTGGGCGTGGGCCCTGACCGAGAATTGAACCGTGATCTCCTGGTTCATAGGTTGACGCTCAATCACTGAGCCACACCAGCCAGGCAGTCATCACTGTTTAAAGGCTCCCAATATCCCTCTTGCAGAAATGCCATGCCATACCTCTATTACTACCTGCTAGTTACTATATTCTGGAAATGCAGCTTAGATTGGAAAAGAGTATGAAACCCTCTTTGGATGTGTTGACATTGAAATACCTGCCCCTTCTATTTACTTACATCAAATTTTATCAAGATGGTGTGTATGCTGGTGCTACTTTTTTCTTTAAATATACAGTATATCCTACACAAGGCTTATATCTGAGTCAGCTTTGTGTGAGACTGAGCCAGTTAAGACTAGGTACAAATGTATATGACTAAATAGATGGATGCTTCTGGTACTTCTAACTTTCAAAAGCTCCCTGAAACTCTACACCAAAGTTTCTCTTGTTGTAAAGGTTTGGTGGTGTTCTCTTCTGTAAAGGATGAGTTCTTGACTTGGTCTAGGACTCGTTGGTGGTGAATTTCCATAGATAAACATGAGAGGCACCATACCGGAACAATCCCAGGTCCGTTTTGGGGCCAGCAGTGGGGATTGGCAAGGCTCTATCCCACTCCTACCTCAGGTCCTTCTTGTGTGACCATCCTGTGTGACAATCTGCAATCTGTGTGTCCCCTGTTTTGTATGTACGGTTTCTCACAGGACAGCCTTAGGCTGTTGGAGCTGCCTTTGTCCGATAGCACCGGAATTAGAATTGCCTGATGGTTTATAATCCCCCTACCTCCTCCAAGGGCAGCTCAATGCTGGTGACAGACTAGCTCAGAAATATGAAAACCCAACTTCATTCACTCGCGTTTGGGCACTTCAGAGCGCACCTGGGTATTGGGCTAAGGCTGGGACTGTGTCTAAATAGTTCCCTTGTTTCTTTAAAAAATATATTTTATTGATTTTTTACAGAGAAGAAGGGAGAGGGATAGAGAGTTAGAAACATCGATGAGAAACATCGATCAGCTGCCTCCTGCACGCCCCCTACTGGAGATGTGCCCGCAACCAAGGTACATACCCTTGACTGGAATCGAACCTGGGAACCTTCAGTCCGCAGGCTGATGCTCTATCCACTGAGCCAAACCGGTTAGGGCTAGTTCCCTTGTTTCTTCTTCTTACCTTTGGCTTCTTCTTCATGCCAAAATTTCCCCCCTTTCTCTTGTCCTGCTTCCCACACCATTTTACCTGTTTTTCTAAATGATCCTCATTTCTGGGTCTGCTTCAGGGAAATCTGACCTGAGACAAATCCCCTTAATTTCAGGAGACTCAGATAGATATGGACCCCAGCATGGATCTGTCTAAGTAGATGGGAGAAAATGAATGTAGAATGGAGACAATTATTTTGGTAACAATACAGGCATTATCTCAAAAATTTCCTCTTTTGTGACCATATTGAATGAAGTCTAGGGTTATTGAATGTACTTAGTAATAACTGAATAAGTCTCCTGCGATATTTATTGTAAAAGGCAATGAGGTGTATAAGACACAATTTTTTAGACTGCAAGGGGAAAATTTTATTTGATAATAAACAGGCTAGAATTTTATATATTGCTTAAAAATGAATATATATTGTCCTTATAATTTAAAAATATGAAAAAACTTTATTGAGCATAATTTATAAATATGAAAAAAACAAATTTATTGAACACACTTTACTTAATATATAGGGTGGGTGGAGCAAGAGTGGCTTTACAATTGTTCATATGAAAAACTAGTGACCCGGTGCACGAAATTTGTGCACATGAAAAGGGGATTAATTAGAGAAAATAATTTAAAATTGCCATTTGTCCTTTATAATAGAAGTGTCAGAGATGAAAGAAAATTAGTAAAATGTATATGAAAACCTTCCTCCTGTCAGAGTCTGGGGCACACCATGGAACCCAGAGTCAAGTCCCTGCCCACCCACGTGCTCCTCAAAATCGTGTGAGACCCAGACCCGACTGGCCCCCGCCCCTCATTGGGCTAAATCCAGACCTGGCCAGTTCCACCCTTGTCAAGCCCTGCCCAGCAGGGGGCATAACCTCAGGTCCCCTGGCCCAGTGCCAGGATGGGGGGCATGGCCTGAGGTCCCCCAGCCCAGACAAGGGGTGGGGGTGTGCCTTGAGGTCCTCTGTCAAGCCCCGCCAGGTGGGGAACATGGCCTGAGATCCCCTGTCAAGCCTCGCTGGGTGGGGGGCATGGCCTGAGGTCCCCCATCAAGCCCTGCCAGGTGGGGGGGTACAGCCTCAGGTCCCCCGGCCCATTACTGGGAGGGGGGCGCAGCCTCAGGTCCCCCGTCAAGCCCCGCTGGGAGGGGGCGCAGCCTGAGTTCCCCCGACCCAGCACTGAGGGTGCACCTTGAGGTCCCCTGTCAAGCCCCACTGGGTGGGGGGTATGGCCTGAGGTCCCCTATCAAGCCCAGTCAGGCAGGGGGGCACAGCCTCAGGTCCCCTGGCCCAGTGCTGGGGCAGGGTGTGGCCTGAAGTCCCCTGTCAAGCCCCACCAGGTGGGGGGCGTGGCCTGAGGTCCCCCAGCCTGGCGCTGGGGTGGGGGGAGCAGCCTGAGGTCCCCTAGCCCAGCACCAGGATAGGAAGTGCACCTTGAGGTCCCCTGTCAAGCCCTGCCGGGTGGGGAGCGCAGCCTAAGGTCCCTATCAAGCCCCACGGGGGCGGGGGAGGGTGTAGCTTCAGGTCCCTGCTGATTGCTCGTTAAGGCTCCTTATGGGAACTTGGCCTCAGCTGTGGGTGCATCCATCTTTGTGACGGTCAATTAGCATATTCCCTCTTTATTACATAGGATAATACATTCATTAATGAGTAATAATACAAGAATAAACTTTGGGTTTTGTAGACTCATCACTGTAAACCTACTTTTGCCACACCCTGTACATTATCACATTCATTTCTCATTTGAAGCAGTTATCATTCTCATGATAAAGATGAGGTGAATAACAAAAAAAGATACAAGTTTTGCAAAAATACATGTAGTGTGAGACTGATTTCCTGCAACCTAAATCACGTGTGCCGCAAATCCTGAGCTCACTGGCTTGTTGTACTATGTATGCCATAGAGTTTTGCTGAGTAGAACACAAGGTAAGGAACATTAAAAAAAAAAAAAGCAAATGGCAACAATCATTTTCAAAGTGATTTACTAAGTTATTGGATGAAAGAAGCTTTATGTTTTAGCTCCATTAAATTGGATGGTGCAGCCTTTGCTCATTGACTTTCAATGCCTTGATGTGTGTATGTCTTCCAGTATTCTCCTCTTTAGTGGCTTTTAGTGTACGGACAGCTCACCCTCTGGTACTCTTCCTCTTCTGACGCAAAGATCCTGGCAGAACTGGCATGTGGATGATTTGTCCTGTGAATATATGACATGGCTTCCATTTTCAGTCAAATGGTTGCTGTCATTGGTGTGCGTGAAGATAGCCTTAGGTCAGAATCCCAGCTTTGCCACCTGCTGGTTATGTGATGTTGGGTGAGTGAAACTCTGTGATCCTAAGGTTTTATTATGGCTGAAAAGGGGATGATAAAACCCTCAGGAGTTGTCGTTACAGTTCAGAGGATATGCATGTCCTAAGAGAATTAAAAGAAGACATATTAAGAGAACAAGAAGAATGTATGCTGAAGCAATGCTCTTTATTTCATCCTTCCTTTTCTTATGAGTCTCAGAAATGGATAGTAAATCATCGTTATTTGTGCTCTGGGTCCAGTAACAGATGAGAGGTTCTGTGGGAAACAGACAAGGCCATGGGGATCGCCGCAGAGGGTAAGGCCACTCCCGCTGGACTTGTTACCCCTTTTGGGAGACAAGTTGTATGTAAGATCTGGCTGGGAATTAGCAGATAGCCAATCCCTGTGTGTGTGTTAATGGTGTGGGCCTTCTAATTTAGCAGGTAGTTACAACACTGGAGGTATGGCTAACAAGCTGCCCATTTTTGTTGTTGTTGTTGTTGGGGAGTTGGAGAGAGTTTGTCCATAAACTGAAGCTATTAAAACAGATACTTGGGATTTACAATCACATGCACAAAATGAAAGTGAGCTTCCTTAGACATATTTTGAGAGGTTTACATTTTTACTAGTTAATTTACAGAGATGAAATCTAACACACTCTCTCTCTCTCTCTCTCTCTCTCTTTCTGTCTCTCTCTGCTTCTTTGATTGTCCATTGAACAAAGGCCAACATGCAACAAAGAGAAAAAGGACATGATTTCAACTCCCTTGAAGTCAAAGCCTTTGTGTATTTTCTGGATTCATTTGAGAAAAACACACAAAACAACTGAAGATGGGGCTGAGCAGAGCTTGGCCATCATGCCTGTGATGTGGTGGTTGCATTGCTCACTTAATAATGCATAAAGAGAAACAGTTGCTCTTTGTTCCTGCCTTCCTGCAGGAGAGCCTCAGACCGTGCCTTGAGATGGCCAGGCCCTGCCTTTGATTCATCTGAAAGGCTGTAATTGGGCAACTTCAAACCCCCTTTAGAAACCTCTCTGTGGTCTTGGAAGGCCCCCTTCTGAAGGTTTCTGTCAACTCTTTGCTATGACAGGGTCTCATTGTCACACCCTTATGACAGGCTATACATCGGGGTGTCCAGAAAAACCCAGCCTTAGGGACACTTGATACTTTGGAAACGCACATCCATAATTTAATTTTCTTTGCAAAACAACCCTCAGAGTGAGTCGCAGCAGGCATTTTGCTGCTTGTGCTTCATACGATTAGTAAAAGATAAGAAATGGCCTAGGGAGCAGAAATCCTATTTTTAAACCAAGGTTCTCCCCGGCCTCCACGCTTATTTCAAAAGATGTTCTACTTCTAAAACAAAATAGTAGTAATAACCAAAGTCTCATTAACCACAACATTTGTCAAGGATAAATAAGGGGGATTCCCCCGCCCCCTTATAATCCCCCCTTTCTTGATCATAAATGAAGTCATAGTGCTGTTAGCCATCAGATTCTCTGTGGCAGCATTCTCTAGCACCGCACTCACTTCCTTCCTCCCAATATAAAGCCCCAGGTAATTTATTCAAACACACCCTTTTGGGTCCTAAATGCTTCCTCTTCCCTCTCTTTCTCTCCCTCTCTCTCCCTCTCTCTCCCTTCCTCTCTCTCTCCCCCTCTCCCTCTCCCCCTTTAAATTATTATTGATTTCAGAGAGAGGAAGGGAGAGGGAGAGAGAGATAGAAACATCAATGATGTGAGAGAATCATTGATTGGATGCCTCCTACACTCTCCCTACTGGGGATCCAGCCTGTAATCTGGGCACATGCCCCGACCAGGAATGGAATCCTGACCTCCTGGTTCATAGATCCATGCTCAACCATTGAGCCAAGCTGGCCAGGCTTAGGATTCTTAATACACAATTTCATACTGTTCTAATGGAGGTTTTACTAACTTCCATCATGTTTCATAACGAAACCACCACACATTCCTGTATCTGTGCTAGGACATAGTTAACATTTCCATGGGGAAGCATGCTTGGGATGATCTTACCTACTTTACAATTGCCCTGGTTAATAAATTATCAACAAAGTAGGCTCTCCCAGGAAAGAGGGTCCTTGTTTATGGCAGATAACTCTGATCCTTCATCCAGATTACACACCCAATTTCAGTAATGACAGCGGGCAAATAAACAGAACTTCACCTGCTCCCGCACACAGCAAAGCGATAGGTGTTGACCTTGGTGGATTGTGTCACCAGAAGGCCGAGGAGAAAATTGCTAGAAGAGAGTGGAAATCACAATGAATCTACCAGCCTGTGAGTCATGCCAGGTATCCCTGTCAAGATATTCTATAGAATGCCATTAGTGAAACAACAGGGAGAAGGAAGTCAGCAGCCAGGCAAAAGGGGTCATTCGTGAAGGGAGAGAAGAGGATGCGTGAAAATTACAGTTTTGACATCAGTAAGTGGCAATAAATGAAGATGCTCTCAGGGCAGTGTTTGTAAGCAGGGAACAGGTAATTGCATATAATAGATGCCCAGGATTGTCACTCTTCATGGGCTGGTGTGCCCTTTCCCTTTGTCATTGCCTCCTTTGGAGGTTTTTGAGATATGTCTTATTTTCTCTTGTCCTTCCCATGGAAGGCTCACAAATGATAGAGTCACTCCTGAAAACTGTAACCCCTTTTCCCCGGCAAGAAGGAACAAAGCTCCTTTAAAATACATGTTTCGTTTCTTTTGTATCTGCAATATGAATCCCCAGGTAATTTATTCAAACACACCCTCCTGGGTCCTGCGATGATACAACTTGCCTTTGCGTCCCCATATGTTCCGTGGGGGGAAATAGCAGAGAACCAAGGCTTACTAAAATCCCATCATGCATCAGCCACTGTACCAGATGCTGCTCATGGTGTCATCTGTAATCTTATCAATCCCCACCAACAGGAGATTCCAAATCCGGGAGCGTAGACTTAAACAAAGATTAAAGATATTTGTTCACATTTATTCAACTATTTGGGGGCAGGGATTTTATTTTTTAATTTATTGGGGTGTTACTGGTTAATATGATCACATAGGTTTCAGCTGTGGGTTTCTATGTTACAAGATCTGTATGTGGCACTGTGTGCCCACCACCCATTATGTGTCCCACCTTTTGCTAATTAAGAAACCCAATTCCAGCCCTAACTGGTTTGGCTCAGTGGATAGAGTGTCGGCCTGCGGACTGAAGGGTCCCAGGTTCGATTCCGGTCAAGGGCATGTACCTTGGTTGCGGGCACATCCCCAGTAGGGAGCGTGCAGGAGGCAGCTGATCGATGTTTCTAACTATCTCTCTCCCTTCCTTTCTGTAAAAAAATCAATAAAATAATTTAAAAAAACACACCAATTCCAGGGCATTTAATATGTGCAATTACCTGTTCCGAGCATGAGTGAGGATGCAGTCTTTGTAAGGTTTGCTTGCCTGCCACACTCAGTGTTGACTTGATTTTGGGCTGGCTGCTTTCATGGTTTTAAGAAGAACGCGGCAATTTTAAATGTCGAATCCAAGAAGAGCAGTCTTGCCCTGGATAAAGTCTTTCTCAGGAAGCTCTGGCATCTCTTCTCGTTGGAGAGATTGTCACAAGCATGTTATTGAGCCAATCATTGGCAAAACAAATCAGAACAGGATAATCGACTTCAACCAATGAAGGTGAGCTTCCTCAGAGAAAGGCTGGGCTTCTTGGGGAAGGAAAGATATCTGGGGGGGGGAATGGGATTTTATAATTAGGGGGAAAGCAGCCGACAATGTATTCTAGAATCGATGATTCTTTTGACACTCATGATGTGGTGTGTCTAATGATAGTATGGCACATGGAAACTTGAGAAACAGAGATAGCAGTGGCACGCATGTAATTCAGCCGCCTTCTTCATTAGGATTTTCTCCATTCCACGTGATGGTTACAAGCAAGGGTTTGCAGGGAAGTGTGGGGGGAGAGGCATGTGGTTACGAAATTCTAAGTCACCACCTTGGCCCATTAAACATTTGAGAAATCCGTACATGGAAATGTCATGCCTCTCAGGCTGTGTGAATTGACTTCAATGCTTCGTGGTTTGCTGGAAACAAACATAACAAGTCCAAAGCTTGTTCACGAAAAATGAAAACTTTATTGGATTCAACAAAAATAGATACGGAGCAGCCAAAATACAGTATGTGGTTGACCACAGACAGTGCAGTCCCTTCTGCTTAGCTCTGGTGACATCTGAACCTTCTTGGCCATTGCTGCTCTGTTAGTTCTAGTCAGGAGCTGACCATTGAATGCAGAGAATCCATGTGAGGCTAGCTGTTTTTTTGTTTTAATGATTTTACATAGAAATCGAGCTTCATGAACCTGTAATGGGTTTATAGTATTGTCTCTTCCTTGGAGGAGGATGAAGGGTTTTGTTAATTTTCACCTTGAAGGACCAAACTGTGCCATTAAAACTAATTCCCAGTCTGAACTTGGCCCATAATCACTTAATCAGCAGGAATGAATGAAGGTGGTAGGCCAACTCCTAGCTGGACTTCGGACACTGTCAAAAGACAAAACACAATTAGGATCGGGTTTACCTGTTTGAGAACTTTCAGCTCATATGAAGTTCCTCCCATTTTGTAGATTCATGTTCTCATTTGGCATCGAAGAGAATTGCCCAATTCTATTACATTTATAAAACAGTAATGCACTTCGCGTGGCCTGTGGACTCTTGATATCTGGGTACGGTGTTAAGAAGTGACGGCAGACTTCAGAACTTCAATGTAGCAAGTGGAAAGTGCCCAATCAACTTGGGTTTACATTTTCACTATTTTATTAGTGGCTCCATGACGTGAGGACAGGGGTACCTAACTGTTAGGGCTGCTGGGCAGATAATTCCTAACGCAAGGCTTTAATGTAGTGATCAGAATACAGCATATCTGACACGTCAAAGAACGTGAATAAAAAGAGAGGGTATAATTTCATGTGCTAGTCTGGCGGTCGTCTGGCCTCCCAGCTCAATCTAGTCCTTCCCTGCTCTGCTTGAGCATTGCAGGCAGACCGACCCCTGCAGGCTCCCTTTCTCCTCCGTGGGCTGGCCTCATTCCAGTCTTTGGAAACCTCTAGGAAAAGCAGTGAAAACATGTCCCTGGTTGGTACGACTCGGTGGTTCGAGCGTTAGCCTGCACACCAAAGGGATGCAGGTTCAATCCCATGCCCTGGTCGGGACACTTGCCCTGGTGGCAACTAAGGGATGTCTCTCTCTCTCCTTCCCCGCCCCCCACCTCCTACTCTCTTAAAAAAAAAAAAATGGAAACAATATCCTGGCCCACCAAACAAAAGGAAGGCCAAACCAAGGGCAACATGTTATCTCCCATTGCACTCTGGGACCGGGAGAGGACCTTAGTGGTGAGATCCAAACAAAACCTGGAGATGTGTTAGTGCTAATCTTACGTTAACCTCAGGGAAAACTTGGTGACGTTTATGTGGAAACCCTACCTACCATCTTGGATTTCTTTTTTTCCTGTAAATCTAAAATTATTCAAAATAATGCAACATCGGGATGCTTATCTGCCCTCATCAGGAGGCCTCTCCCGAGAAGCCTGTTTCCTCCTCGGCTCTAGTGGCCCATGAATGACACACCTGTCTACATTCTGCTCTGAAATAAGGTAACACAGCATCTTTCTTCCTTTTAAGCTAGTGATGGTAGAAGCTTCCTTCTATTGCTAATACCTGGCATGCCTTATGGTTAGCTGTTTGGCTTTCCACGTGGTTACCAACTGAGTCGTTTCCTCTGTTCTTTCTGTTTGAGAAATGTATAGTGTTATTTTTCTTGATTGGATCCTGGCTTATACACTTGGAGAAAGTTCCCCTAATTAAGGTTATATCCTCTCTACACACAAAAGCCTTTTTGGGATTTGGCATTATTGATCAAATGAGTGGTAAGTCACAAGACACCAATTGGTAGAAATAAGTTCACTCGTTTATTTTCTCTCTGATCTCTAGCCAAGGTCACTCTAACACTACCCAGGCAGTGTTATTTTCAACCTTTCCATCTCACGGCACACATAAACTAAGTACTAAAATTTTGGCAATCTTATTAAAAAGATAGGTTATGATTTGGGTTCATTCACACTGGATGGTTAGTGTTGTATGGACTGTTAACTGTTATCATTTATTTTTATTCGACAATTTAGTCAGTGCCCCTAACTAAATAGTCAGGTAAACCATGGATTCCATAGTGGTCTCAACAACTTGGACGCTGAGAGTTTGCATTTCTGTTTTTGTTTTTTGTTTTTTTGGCTCTAGGCTGTGGGTAAATCCTGTCCACTCCTAAAATTAAGGCCTTACAGAAAAAAATGGGCCAACTCCTCCAGCAAATGAGAGACCTGGATGGATAGGAGAAAATGTTGTCTCTAGTTTAATTAGACACACACATTGTTTTAATGCAGGGTTTCTCAAAGGAGCTTTTAAAATATGGTTACAAAAATATTGCTAGACACTATTTTGTGTCAATGGGGAGATGAAGGCTAGGTTATGAAAAGTGTATTATGTTTTGGGAGAAGAGAAAAACACGAAATGCAACAACAGGGCATCTCCGGCCCCATTTAGGGGTATTCCTAATAGCTGCCAAGACAAAAGTCCTCTGGGAAACATCCATTTATTAGGTCATCCTCCTCCAGGGGACGAACTTCAACACTGCGGTCTCCGTGACTTGGACCCTTTCCTACTATTTCTGGGATCTGTTAAGATAGACTCATGGGAATGATGATTAATCAAACAACAAATAGTCCCTTTGGCTTTTTGGAAAGCTCATGGAAAGAACTTGCACATTCTCTTCCTATTAGCTTATGATATTCAATTGAAAATGTAATAAGACTGTTCCTTGATGGACATGCACTCTGAACTAGAAGAGTTAGTTATAGGAATTTATTATTCAGAGATATCAGGGTACGACAGTTAGTGTTCTCTCCATCTGACATGAAGACAAGATATTTCCAAGACTTTCATGTGGACAAGGGAAAGAGGACACTAAGCAGGTACTGCCGGTGCCTTCATATATGACCCTCTCTTCCTCCATCTTTTTATTAATCTTAGAACCTGATACATTCTTTCTGTTTACATATATTTGTACATAGCTTCATCTATTTCCAACTTCTTATTGGGCATTGTACCCATTTGATGATGATTTAATGAGATTTTAATTTTATTGTGTTATTCTCTTAGTGTTGCTATACCCTACTGATACTGTTGCTATCTAAGTAAAAATGCCATAAATCTATGCATTGAGCCAAGGGGGGAGGGGGGTAGTTCACACTGCTAGGTTCCCAGAGTTCTGGGATCAACATTCATCAGAGAAGTCCTAATTCTCCTGGTCATGGTCTTCTTCTATTCCTCTGGTGCCTGCAACCAATTTCCAGTTGGGGGGGAAGGGGGTGGTTAGAATGATTCAACCATCAGCACAGCTCCCTGCTGCCCATGCTCTTATCTTAGCTAAGGAGCACCCAGTTATGGAAAGAGCTTACGTTTGGAAATCAGAATGTGCTAGCTGTTACGGCATTAGAAGTGGGACCTAGAGCAAGTCACTATGACTCCTAGTTTTATCTGTGAAATAGGGTGAGATTTTACAGCTCTTAGTGGATTAAGTAAAGGTAATTTATAACAAACACTTTGTACAGTGCTTGAGATATAGTAGGCATTCAATCATCATAATTTCCTGTCATTCATATACAACTGTAGTAAGAACCAATGCTGGGAGCCAATCTACACAAATTTAACTCCCTAATTGGTCTCATAACCTATTCTACTGTTCCTGAATGAAGAAATGAGTTCATGGTTTCAATGTGACTGCCCATATAACCATTTCTTTCAGGAATTGTCCTTCTCTCTCTCTTTATATTCCCAATTAAGCTATATATTCTTATGTAGGTCATAGGTCAGGCATTGTCACTGTTATTGAGAAAATTTATATAACTGATTTGATGACACTAAGGGCTTAGAAAGTATAGAGTTTAAGGGGCTAAGCTTTAGGCTATATTTATTTCTTCATTAATTCACTTAGATCTTTAACAGATATTTTTGAGCAATTTCAATATGAGAGAAAATCCATATGTATTCAGAGGAGAAAGTGCAGGGTTTGAAATGTAAGATAGCTGAATTCATATGTTGCTTTAATCTAAGGAAATGGATTCAATCCCTTGAGCATCAGTTCCTTAGATTAAACAAGAAGAATTAGAGATATTGTATTTACATATTTCACAACATCTGGCACATTGCACGTGCTTAATAAATGCTGTTTCTCTTTATTTTTGCTGTTATTTTCTGGCTAATGTGAAATAGATGGGCCATATTTAGAATGACTACAACAGCTCTTCATTTTACCATTATGAAAACACCATTAATTTTGTACTCTATAATTACTATAATTAATCCCCTCTAAGTATTAACAAGGGACCATGGCTCCAATGACCCTGACTACAGATGTATCAAGAGAGGTCTTTGCCCTCCCATATAGCAGGTGTATATTGGTATGTAATGAGATTACTTCTGAGTGAAACTGTAAGCACTTAGAAAGGAGACTGGAGTTGAAATTTGGCAGTTGAGTCACTTTTGAGACCTCTGTGTTCACAGAGGAAGGATCATCATGATGTAATGAGTAGAGGAAACCTATAGTCTTCTTACCACTGTAGAGAATCAAAATCATGGTAATAGCAGAGAGATCCATGAAGTAATTATCTTAGCTTTCAAAAGACTCCATCACTGATTTAAAAACAAAAAACAACAGCCCAGCTGGTGTGGCTCTGTGGCTGAGCACAGACCTATGAACCAGGAGGTCACCATTCGATTCCCGGTCAGGGCACATGCCTGGATTGTGGGCTCAATCCCCAGTAGAGGGTATGCAGGAGGCAGCCAATCAACAATTGTCTCTCATCATTGAGTTTCCATCTCTTACTTCCTTTCTGAAATCAATAAAAATATAAAACAACAACAAAACTAACGCATTAGACAGAACTTTGGAGGTCTCACCAGTCTGCCTACAGCCAGTTTTGTTTTTCTTTATCCTCACCTGAGGATAAAATTGACTTTAGAGAGAGAACTATCTATGTGAGAGTGACACATTGACCAGTTGCCTCTCTTATGCTCCACAATCTGGGTATGTGCCCTCACCAGAAATCGAACTTGTCACCCTTTGGTGTACAGGACAGTACTCCAACCAACTGAGCCACACTGGCCAGAGCAGTCAATAATTTTTTAAATGTCTATCCTAAGATATAAAGATCTGACAATTTGGGGAAAAAAAGGTATTTGGATATATTGTACCTATATTTGAAGACTTTTTTTTTGTTTTTGGTTTTCAAAGTATGGAAGAGGATATGTTGTGTATGCCTGCTGCTACAGACTCTGATTTAGAGATGTTGGTGGCATTTCAGGCACAAAAATAGAAACAACTCTAGACGCTTTAATTATATGTAGATACTTGAATTACACAGGGTGGGGCAAAACTAGGTTTATATTTGTGAGTATAGGAAAGTTTATTCTTGTAGTATTATTTGTAATCGTTGTATTGTTTTCCATACAAACAACTGTAAACCTACTTTGCCCCACCCTGTGTATATGATAGATACTTGTTCACATGAGTAATAAAAAAACTGAAAAGCTAAACAGAATAGTGAAAAAATGCAGAATCAGCCAGAGCGACGGTGGGGATTTTCAGTGTGAAAAGCAATCCTAAAAGGAAGGGCTCCCTGGTGGGTATAAGAAATACATAATCTCTCTTTTCCTGCCAAATTTCTACCAAGCTGCCTATGGAATGAAGAATACTAGAAGCCAGAGAAAAGGGGATCTGTAAAATGTAATTTCCTGAATAAGAGAACAGAACAATAAAAGGGGAGATAATAGGTTGGAAAGTTGTGGGTCCCTGTCTAGAGTACGCTGGATGTTCAAGGCCACTCTGAGTGTGGGACTCAGAAAGTGTTCAAGACTAAGTTGCTATATCAGGTGTAAAGCAAGGATGCAACAAGCTATACACTGCAGAAGCGTGCTCTTCTATAACCCAAGTATTGAGGTCACTAGTGGGCATAAAGCCTCTTTTGTCTGAGCTTGTATATGAGTATGTTACCACCAGTCGGAAGAGGCTGCTCCTATATAAGGCTGGACTGCTTAGCTTGAGGATGCTTTTAGGTAAGGCTGTAGCTCTAAGGATGGCTCCTATATTAGAGGCTGCTGCTGCTTTGTAGGAAAGATGTATTGTTACCCAGCTGGTGTACGGCTACTGTATGGGACTTTGGAGGACGTTTTGTCTAATAGCTCCTTCTTAGCAGTGGCTACTTGGACTGCAATAAAGACTCTCTTATATACTCACAACTTCTCTGTCTTCTAATACCTGGTGTCCAAGGGGGTCCAGTCCCTGGCAGAGGGGTTTGGACCCAGCAAAAGTACAAAGACAATTTACTGGCACGCTATCTATTCCTGTCAAAATTTCAATGGCTCTTCATTTTCAGTTATTAAATGTTTGTTATTGCATAGCCTTATCTCCTGCATGTCTCTATTGTAAATTACCCCCAGCATTACTCATATACAGGCTTTTGTGGAACCATCATATATGCTTTTTACACCCTGAGGTACAGGGTTCTGTAGATAAAAGACAATTCTAACCTGAAGTCTCATATCAAAGAACAGACCCTCTGCATTTAGTCCATAATCCATCACATAAAAATGCAGGGCACTTGGAAAAAAAAAAAAGTCCACCTTGTGGGTTGTCATTTTTGTGTGATCAATTAGTCCTCCAGTGAGACGGACAACCCTTATAATAAGGCAGCAACTGCCTGTTTCACCTTGGGATTCCCTGCACCTGATACTGTACATGTGACACGTGGAGACTCAATACACATATGTAGAATGAATAGCTAAACAATTAAGTATAAAATGAATACGTTTGAAAGTCCTCACTATCTTCTCTTAAAAAATCTCATAATTTTTCTTCTTTTTCTCCAACTCCATGCTATGTGTTTTAATTATAATACAGTATGTGTATGTGAACTCTTGATAACTGGTATTATAAAAGTGCATTATCAGGACCCCAGTATATTTTGAAAGTTTCCCTTAAAAGCATGCTGAATTGTTATATATCCACCTGACAGCTGTTGGTCTTTGACTACAAGAGTAATTCAGCATGGGCCATGATCACTCTTACATTGTATTCCCATAAAATCCAACACTGTCTGAAAAACTGATTCATGTTTATGTCTCCACCTGGAATGTATGTCAATAGACCATGTAGAATTCAAATTCATGGATAAATTATCTCTTACAAACTAATAAGCTTAAGCAAACATTAGGAAGCAACTGAGATGACATTTAAGTCAATCACCTCATTAGCAGCCAGCTTTTATAAGAGCATGATATTTATAGAAAAAATACTTTGCAGATCCAACATCAAATTTAATTGTCTTGGGGTCTTAGGCATCTGATAAAATTTCCCCTTAGGTGGCAAGTCAAAGAGAGTAATACTCACTGTTGGTTTGTGTTTCGCTTTCTTCTCTGTTCTCCTTTTGCCAGGTTAATGTTTGTAGGCAAACAATCCTGGCAACATTGAAATCAAAATGTTCTGTAAGAATAAATAACCTCTAAGATAGAGGTTGAAAACCTTGCAATTAAAATTCATAAGACTTATTTTAGTGAGTGCTTAAGATCTTCAAGAGTTGGCTAACTGTTTCTCCTTGATTTTCCAATATCTTAACAAATGGAAATACAGTGTCCCTTAAATTACATTTTATTATCTTTCAGTTATTTGAAAATATGTTGTCTTAGCTCATTCAGGCTGCTATAACAAAAATGCCATACGCTGAGGGGCTTGCAAAAGAAACTTGTTTCTCATAGTCCTGGAGGCTGGGAACTCAAAGATCAAGGCTCTGGCAGACTCAATGTCTGGTGAGGGCCTGTTCCTTCACAGATGGCTTTTTGCTATAACCTCTTATGGCAGAAGGGGTCAGGGAGCTTTCTCAAGCCTCTTTATAGGCACTAATCTCATTCATGAGGGCTCCCACTTTCATGACCTAATCAGCTCCCCAAGCCCCCACCTCCTCACTAGGTCACCTTGGGGACTAGAATTTCAATATACAGTGTACACTTGGTGGGAGTATCTTCAGCCTATGGTGAGGCCATCCAGCGCTCTTCCCCATTTCCTTAGAAGAGAAAAACATGGAGTCCTTGAACAGAGAAATACATGGAGTCCTTTCCTTCAAGGCTTGTGTAAGTTTTTCTTAACTCTTCCTTTCTATTGCTTTTGGAATTATATGTCTTAAAAAATGAACTGTATCTAAAGAAAGAATTTGCTATTTGGGGTAGTGAACACACAACACAGTGTACAGGTGATGTTATAGAATTGTGTACCTGAAACCTGTATCATTTTGTTAACCGGTGTCACCCCAATAAATCCAATTAGATTGTGGTGATAGCTGCACAACACTGTAAAAAAAAAAATTGCTAATGAAGGGGGAAAGAAAAGCAATAGGTTACTCTCTATTTTCCTCTTTAAAAAAATATTTCAACAACACCTCTGAAGCATATACTGGCAAGGCCAATGACAACTTTTCACAGAGGTAGAAGGGGAAATGCAGGGACTGTAATACGGAGTGTGTGTGTGCACTGTCTAGATCCAGTTTTGAAGCCCTGGCTAAAGGCTGGTTAGTTCCCCAAATTGAGCAACAGAGTTAGTCCATACCCCCAACCACTTCCCTTATTTGGCTCTCACAGGTATGGCCCAGTGGCCTCCAAAATTATTGGAGTCAGTCAATCCTGAACCCGCTTGCCCTGCCGGCCTCTCCCTTTCCAGCCCTTAGGAGCCACAATAAAGCTGCTTGTCCACAATTCCCCTCCCTCCTGACCAACTGGGTCTTCCCTTGAGTGGCCCAGTAGGAAACTCTTTTCTCCCCAAGAAACAGTGAGCATAATAAAACTGTAAAGTTCTTTTTTGCTTTTCTCTCTTGATCTGTGTCTGATCTCACCAAACTCACCTAAGGTATTCAAGTTAAAACAGGAACCCTAGAATTCTGGTGAGGGAGAGCTTACTGTGAGAAATAACCCATCTCAATGCGCAAGTCATTCAATATGTATTTCCTAGGTGACATATACTGACTGATTTTGGAAGGAAAGTGGGGATTAAAAGAGTGTGTGTGAGAGAGAAGAGAAATGAAGCAATTTTTATGGAGCATGAAGCTTATTTTGTTTCATATTCTTTGATGAGGAGAATAAAAAGTAGAAACATACTAGTACTCCAGGTGCAGTGCCGAATGAAGCATGAACCATCCATTCTTTTGCTGGGAAGAGGGGCAGTCTTTATATTTCCCCAAACCCCAAGTGAAAGTAATCCCTACCAAAATAATAGGGTTATATTCAATTGACTATCCCAAAGGAAATCAATAGCAGATGTGTAATGTTACCACCTGTATATGAGATTCCAAAAATAAAGCCAAATGTCAACTTGCTTACATTTCCCACAGGGTGATGCCATCTCTCCTTCCCTTTGTGTTGAATAAATGATGCCACCCGTTCTCCATATTTAGATCAGTAAAGTCCACCTGGGTCTAAAGGCCAAAAGTGATGTGATTAAGCCCATGGTTGTTTTTGTTAAGACTGAATTGAAGTAATAATTAAAACCCTATATAGCCTTAAACAGGATAACAAGCCTTGAAAAATACTCAGCATTATCTCCTGGGCAAGGAACAAATAATTCACCTAATTTGTTCCCTATTAAGACTCGATTACTTCTCAGCCGTAGGCAAAATGGGGTGGTGGTGTGAGAGGAACTATTATTACTTTTTTTTCTTCCTCTGCATTTTGTAGAGGAAGGTAGTGTTTAAAGGCTCAAGGCAGTGGGACTAGGTGATTCTGACTAACCCTTTCACTCAGTAACTAGACAAATTGAATTAAAGTTATTGGGAAAATACCAAGTGGGGAAAGTAAGGAATCAACTTTGAGATGGGAGAGCAGGTCTTGAGAGCTGAGGCTAGCATTTTGTTCATGGAGGTACTGAGGATTTTCAAACATCAGCTGAGAGTCAAAGCGAAGCTTTCACCAGCCTCGCATGGGTAGGAAAGAACCAGGTTGTGGGCCTCGCAGTGCCATCATGATGGCAGTTGGGCCATCCAAGGGGACCCTATCAGTAAAAGACAATGGGGATAAACCAGTTTGGGAAACACGCGACAACCAGATTTGTCACCTACAATCTTAATTGGATGAGAATAACATGGAATTACTAGAGTCCACAGGCCAATTGCTAGCTAGAAACAAATGATCAACTCCCCCTAGAAAAACATGTTAGCATCCACAATTATTAAACTTCTTTTATAATAGTTGCATATACAATGTCCAGCATTTAACTTGGTTTAGTCATAAAAGTTCAGCTATGTGTCTATGAGTTGCCCTGCATATAAGAAGGCAAATAAGTGTGCAGTAACTCTAGAAATATTTGTAAGCAAAAGTACTTTTCCCCCCTCAAATCTGTTCAATCATATAGCCCTGTTATAGAGACAGTTAGGTTATAGGAAAGTATGTCCATTTAAATGGCAAGGAAAAATCAGACATGATTTTGGATATATATATTTATGCCAGCAGATTTATATAAGATATTTCTCTATGTAATATGTAACTTATAAGGCTCATCTTCAAATTATAGACTGAAGATTCCAATAAAGCATTATAAGTGTCCTCCCAGGTGAAAAAATATTAAAGTGTGAGTGGCATAGATGGTCAGGGAAAGAAGGCTGCAAAGGATAGACAAAATCTGGCGTCAGTAATTAGAAGCAGAAGAGACAGTTTTATCCCAATTCTTCACTCCCCCCTGCACCCATGCTCTTTGCTATCATGTTTTGCAGTCCCGCCCCCTCGAAAGCTAGGATGTATTTCCCTGTTTTACTTGGTACTTGGCTTTGAAAGTGCTTGTTTGCTCTTGAACTTTGGCCTCTTGACTTCTGCCATCACCATGAGAAGCTGTTTCTTAGACTAGCTCCTGCCCCTTTAGTCTGGGCCACCGAAAAAGCACAAAAGGAGCAGGGGTGGGCAAACTTTTTGACTCGAGGGCCACAATGGGTTCTTAAACTGGACCAGGGCCGGAACAAAAGCATGGATGGAGTGTTCGTGTGAACTAATATAAATTGAAAGTAAAGGAGCAGAGGGGAGAGCAAGAGAACCCTCCACTCTTTCGGCTCCGCGGGCCGGATAGAACAGCCGAACGGGCCGGATGCGGCCCGTGGGCCGTAGTTTGCCCACGGCTGGACTAGAGCCACCAGCAGGGCTCAGGCTAGCCAAGCCTCCCCAGCCATGCCCAGCGAGCCATGATAGTGTCTGATGGCTAAGTGATGGAGCTTTGGGGTAGATTTGAGGTGGCAATATCGTGGCATTAGCTTACTGTGCTACCCTAAACTAATATAGCAGAGCTTGTGTGAGTCTACATAGTAATGTGTTCTTTTATGTATAGCATAAAGCTTTCAAATCAGAGATCTCATTACAACCCACCAGTATTTCTTTGACTCAGGCAAGAAGTCATGGTATTCACCGATTTCATAGATGCATAAACTGAATCTCAGCTCTGTGGCTAAGCCCCAAAGACTATGTGAGAGCCAGGATCCAAAGCCAAGGTGTCTGACTCTCAGGTTATTGCAATTTCCCACTCCTCTATACATTTTTCTCAGAAATTAGGAGGACAAACAGAGGAAAATGCCATAATTATGTAATCTATTCATCCCCAAACAAATTGGATTAGTTCTAAATTTTTTTGAGTAGATTTATTAACTTTATTTTTTGTTTTCCTTTCCCATTCACCATTTTCCTGTCTGCAAAAAAAGGCCACGAAGAAATGCGTTGGGAACTAAGGAATGGGGAGGGATGCAGAGAAAAACATAAAAACCAAAACAGAGTTGGATAATCCATAAAGTAAACAATCAGCCCTTCATTGACAGCACGTGTGTAGACTGAGATGCCTCCCTAGTAGTGAGGCAGTAGGCAGTGATTAATGACTGGAGGAAATCAGTGAAGAATTCTTCCTGCTCTCGGAATTGTGCCCTGAATATAAAAATCTGCTGGAACAGGTGACATGTTGCCATGGGTTCCAAGGAGCAGACAGAAGAAATTGCCGATCAGCCAACAATTTATTTCCAAAGACAGAGAGAAATGGTGACGTGGCAGTGTCACAAAATAACGCAGTGAGCTTTCTTATTCTTCTGTCTGGAGAATAGGGAGCCAGACACCAGTTTTATTATCTGAGCTCCAGAGAAAGACAAAATGCAATAATTAGGAAATCCAAAGACTGTCATAAAAGACAATAGGAAGCAGGAAGCTGAACAATTACTTAAAGTGCTGTAAAAGCTCAGCTCGGGACTTCAGTGCTTTAAATATTTGGGAGGAAATGAAGAGTTATCTCAGGAAGGGGGAAACATTAAATTGCTAAATCTGCTGGTATTTTTTTCTTTTATTGTTAGTGTTTAAATCAAATCACTCAGAAAATATCTCGGTGTTCTAGCTCATTGAACCTGAATTTTACACCCACCTCGGTTGCCCTTGTCATGGTTGTCTGTGTTGTGGCTACTGGTGAGTATGTGTGTGCTCACTTGTCCATGCTCTGATTGAATGAGCTATAGAGACACTTACGTCACCTCCTTGAAGCTGCAGACTGCTTGATCCACACTCAGCGCAGTCACATTCTAGAAAACACAACCAGGAAGGCAGAAATGGTAAGTTAGCTCCCGTGTTTTATTTGCATTTCTTGAGTATGATGTAGAGAATCTTTTTAAAAATCACTTCAGCCCAGGCCAGTATGGCTCACTTGGTTGAGCATCATCCCATGCACCAAGAGGTCATCAGTTCACTTTCCTGTCAGGGCACACGCCCAGGTTGCGGGCTCGATCCCCAGTTAGGGGGCATGCAGGAGGCAGCTGGTCAATGTTTCTCTCTCTCATCCATATTTCTCTCATTCTAAAATCAATAAAAACATATCTTTCAAAGAAATCACATTTTTTTCTCCTCTAGTCCATGGCATAACTCACATGTTCATGCCCCTCTGACCCCCTGCCCTCTGGCCATCATGTTTCTTCTCTTCCTACGTCTGCTCTTTCTCCAGATTCTGCACCAAAATACCAATGAGAAACAACTGGCAAAATACTTCGCAGAGAGTGGGGATGAGAATAAACATTATAGGTGTATAAAGCCAGAATCTTCTTCATAGAAGAGAGAAGATAAAGGCCAGCATTACTCATATCCAAAGGTTTGTCCAGACAAATTTAAAAAATGATCCTTTTACCAAGAATACATCAACATTCATAGTTGTCCCAGTGAATGTACCTAAGACCTCTCTCTCTGGAGACAAAGTGTCTGCGGGCTGACTCATAGTATTCGATGATAAAACTTAAGCCTGTCAGACACAACTGATAGCCATCCTTGACTCTTGTTATAGCTGGAAACCAATTCAGAAGGTGTAATTAATTTAGAGTTTAGTAAACCATTCAAAAGAGTTGGGCAGGGAAATCTAATAGAGAAATTAGAAGCATCCTGTCTGATGGAAGCTCCCAGCGTCCATCTATATAAAACTGACTGACAGACAGTAAAGTAGGTAATTACCATCAAATGGGGGATCAGATGAAAGAATTGGATTAGAACAGCCACGTCTGAAGGCTGAATTTAGCATTTGAAATGCATTTGTAGCCAGACAGGTAAGCATTTAAGACGCACTTTTATGTACTTCACCTGGATTAGAATGTAAAATACAATGAAATTCCAAGAAAATGTCTTAAAGTTCAAGGTTTTCCTTGGGCATAAAAAGAACAAAAAGTAATAAAACAATGTCCACACACAAAACCTCTATGCAAATATTGATCAAAGATCTATTTGTGATCACCAAAAAAATGGAAGCAAGGAAGATGCCTTTTGTAGGTAATTGTGTAAAACAAACTTTGACCCATCCAGTCAACAGAACCCTATTCAGTGATAAAGAGCCATGATAGCCTACAAAAGCATGGATGACTCTTAGCTGCATAAAACTAAGTGAAAGAAGCAAGGCTGAAAAGGCTACAGATGATATGATTCCATTGATATGGCATTCTGAAAAAGGCACAGTTGTAAAGATGATCAACTAATCAGTGGTTGCTAAGGATTAGGAGGAAGAAGAGATTGCCTAGGTGAAACACACGGGGATTTTTTTTTTTTTATAGGGTGGAGAAACTATTCTAGATGATGCTGTGTTTCTTTAAAATATATTTTTATTGATTTCAGAGAGGAAGAGAGAGAGAGAATCATCATCAGGTAAATGCTTTTCAAATTCTAAATTTAGCTACCTCCTGTACACTCCCTACTGGGGATTGAGCCGCAACCCGGGCAGGTGCCCTGATTGGGAATCAAACAGTGACCTCCTGGTTCATAGGTTGACACTCAACCGCTGAGTCACACCCCCAGGGCTGATGCTGTATTGTTAATACATGGCACTGTATTTGTAAAATCTGTGGTATATTCTAATGTATGCAAATTAAAACAAAAACTATTAGGAGGTTGGGGGACACGCGGGTGGAATGCAACTGTGGTAGAAATGTATTGACCAACTTCATGAAAGGGGTGAGGAAAAGGATTCCAGCCTAAGTACCTTCAGAGACAGTAGCCTGTTAGACTAAAGGCAAACATGAGCACTGTACTCTGGTTGATAAAGTCCCCCTCTCTACCTCCAGTGGTATGGGTTAATATTTTTGAAAACACCATGAACACGCACTGGATTGAACCGTTCAGTAAGTGGCTGGTGAATGGTAAGATCCAGGTTTCTGACTATTGGACGTGGAGATTACAATAAGCCAGGGAAGCAGGCTACAATGATCCCTGGAGGAAGAGGTTAGAGCTGGAGACATCAGCATAAACTCCTGGTTAGTGTAAGAAAGATATAGACATATTTGTTGATACGTGTATATATGTGGGTTAGTGTACAGAACTTTGTTTCTAATACATTTTCCAAAAGAGGAACCACAGCATCCTTGGGGGCTGATTCTAAGACTAGGGAGGGAAATACACAAGATGAACTTGAAGAATCTTATAGTGCCAGAAAAGACGTGCTCAAAACAGATCCGCAGGATGACGGATGTCTAAGGGACTTGGGAGCCAGCTCAAAGAACTCCCAATGGCAACACTGGAATACTTTGAACAAAGTAAATAAAAAGTTTTGGATTATAACCCAAATATAAAATAAGTATCCAGGAGCCCATAAATAAAAGATAGAAAAATTAATAAATGGGAGAGCAGAGAAGAGCTTCTCCTGTAGAAGTATTCTAAATAAGTGATATTTCAACCCCAAGGGAACAAAACCTAATGCCCACTTTGCCTCATGCCTAACACCCCCCCCCCCAAAAAAAAAAGAACAATGTGGAAATGGTAACTTTACAGTGGATACACCTGAGAAGCACTACATCAGCCAGGTGGACCAATGCTAACGTCAACCATGATGAGTCCTGTTAACAGTACATGTACTTGATATGATGAGACTCACATTTTACCACTATGATTCTCCTCCCCCAAGTCAGCCTTTAGTTTATGGATGAGAAATAAGAGAAATTCTGGCCTTAGAACATTCTACAAAGTACCTGCTTAGTTCTCCTCAAAGCTTTCAAGGTTAGAAAAAATAAGAAAAATCTCAAAAACGTGCAGCCCGGAGGAGCCTAAGGAGACCTGATAACAAAATGGACGTGGTGCCCTGAATAGGATGCTGGAACCAAAAAAAGAACATTAAGTAAAAATTATTCAAATTTGAATAAATTATGGGCTATGGTTGGTAATATCTATGTTGATTAATTGTGACAAATTTGTCAAAGTAATGTAAGATGTTAATAAGAGTGAAAAAAAGTCTAAGTTATATGGAACTATTATCATCTCAAATTTGCTTATATTTAAAACTGTTATAAAATTTTTACTTAAAAGCTATAGAAGATTTCATAGGACTATTTTTATTTAATAAGCACAACCCCATGCCAGGCACTAAAAGAATCCAGGAACTCTCTAACATTGGCCACTTTGATTTTACAGTCTCTCCCATCCTCTCAATACTGGCCATAAATTTCATGACAGTGGAATGTGTCTTATTTGTCTTTATATCCTCATAGTGTCTGGCGCGTTAGTTTGTAAATATAAGTGCTCAAAAGGCCTGGTCGAATTGAAGTAACATATTAATGGCTCCGTAGAACTAGATAATGAATATATGCACAACAAAATGAATATGAGCATTCATAACTACTGTTAAAAAAAGCAGATGTATTATTCATTCTGGAAGGAATTGTTGAACACCCAGTATGGATTTAGTGGTGAGTAGATGAAATTAATGTTCATTGCGGATGAAAGGGAGAAGTTTACATCATCTAGCACTTTGAGTCACAGTACAGTTCCATTTCCATAGGCTCTCACGGAGAACCTGGCACTTAAGACTGAACATGGCCAAATCCTTGATAGGAAGGTGTACTGTGTGTGTCCACGGTGCCTCAGTAAATGCTTACTCATGAGAACATAGGAAACCTTTCACACGCATCCACTTAGTCACCGTTCCTACTTTGGGATGCGGCTTCAAGATGCATAACGTGGAGCCAGTTTGAGTCAGGTTGATGCCCTAACCTGTGAAACGAAATTGCTATGAGGCTCGAGAGAAGAATTCACGGTGCTCTTTATGGGGCCGAGCTAGACACCCAACACTGTCACCTCAATAGTCACAGTGCACACCGGACCGCCCACTTAGTGCTTTCTAGCTTATTTCAGTGCATTTCAAGGCGCTCTTAAGAACAGAAGGAAAACACACACAAAGTAAACATGAAAAGAACTACAAAAGTCTGTTTCCCCAAATAGAAACCCAGTATTTCTTTTTAGACATAACTTTTTTAAAATATATTTTATTGATTTTTTACAGAGAGGATGGGAGAGGGATAGAGAGTTAGAAACATCGATGAGAGAGAAACATCGATCAGCTGCCTCCTGCACACCCCCTACTGGGGATGTGCCTGCAACCCAGGTACATGCCCTTGACCGGAATCGAACCTGGGACCCTTGAGTCCGCAGGCCGACGCTCTATCCACTGAGCCAAGCTGGTCAGGGCAACATAACTATGTTTTATATTCCTATTCCAAGCATAGAAAAACTTGATTTTTACCACCCCTCCCCCTTTACACAAGATGGGTACCCTTTTTAAAAAACGTATTTATTGATTTCAGAGAGGAATGGAGAAGGAGACAATCATTAATTGGCTGCTTCCTGCAACCCCCAAACTAGGGATTGAGCCCGCAGCCCAGGCATGTGCCCTTGACCGGAATTGAACCTGGGACCCTTCAGTCCACAGGCAGACACTCTTCCCACTGAGCCAAGCTGACTAGGGCGGCACCCTTCTTTTTCTATAAATAAGACATGTTCTATTGTACTAGCCTTTCCTGCTTTATGTAACCAGGCTTCTAGTGCTGGGTATTTAGCTTAGTTCAGCCACGCTCTTACCAATGTGTCGCAAATCTTCCTTTACTTACAAATATGTGTAAAGGTATGTAACTCATGTTAATACATCTGTAGAATAAATTGAAATCTTTCTGCTCACAAAGCATTGTATGTGCATTTTTACTTTGGATAGATATTTTCGAATTGGCCTGCAAGGAAATTGCACAGATTCATTGTCCTACCAGTGGAGTCTCTTTTCCCACATCCTTGCCAGTCAGTTTATCCCACCAACTCTGACCAAGGTTGAAACGCAGGAGGTACGGACGTGCACAAGAAACAAGGGAAGTTTATTTGAAACTACATGACAGGCCCATGTATGGGTCCTGCTCCTGGAACAAGCAGATGCTGTATCAAACTCTCTTCCATAACTTTTTTTTTTTAAATATATTTTATTGATATTTTACAGAGAGGAAGGGAGAGGGATAGAGAGCCAGAAACATCAATCAGCTGCCTCCTGCACACCTCCTACTGGGGATGTGCCCGCAACCAAGGCACATGCCCTTGACCGGAATCGAACCTGGGACCCTTCAGTCCGCAGGCCGACGCTCTATCCACTGAGCCAAACCGGTTTCGGCTTCCATCACCTCTTTTTAAGGCACCAGCGTGTCTGCCAGAGCCTGCTGCACACATGTATCTATAGTTGAATAGGATTTGTTTCTTGTGCATATCCATGCCCTCCTGCGTGTCAGCCTCGGTGAGTGTGCAGCCTGTCACAGCGCTTTGAGCAGAGGACAGCATTACCAACATGCAGCGAAGGAGCCCGAGTCCACTCTTCACCCCCTAACCAATCTCCATCATCCTAACCCAACTGAAAACTGGAGGGCCGGGGAGTCCAGCCAATACAGTCTGTAGAGATTAGCTTGCTGAGGCACAGAACAAGGTTCAAAAAGGTCAGAGAGTAGATCTGGAGGGACCCCCCCACCCCCCAAAAAAATACACATTTTGTATAGTCAAGTTCTCATTTTGATTCCACCAGGGATATTCATGATCTACTCTGAGAAGAAGATACAGACCCAGATGGATCGGAAGTGTTATGTTGGGATATGGTGGAAGGCAATGGGAGCTGGAGAGTAAGTAGTATGCAAAGTTTCACCTATATATGGAATCTGATGGAACAAAATAGATCCAGAGACATAGAAGCTTGGAACTGTGTGTATGGGGGGAGGGAGGGAAGAGAGCATCTAAAGAACTTGTATGCATAACCCATGGACACAGACAATAGTGTGGTGAAGGCTGGGGGTGGGTGTGAGCTAGAAGGGGTCAAGGGGGAAAAAAAGGTGACATCTGTAATACTTTCAACAATAAATGTTAAAAAGTAAACAGGATCAGAGATTTCTGTAGTCTTTGCATTCCCTGAGAGATAAACCTTTTAACCACTTCATTTAAAAAAATATTTTTTTTATTGATTTCAGTGAGAAAGGGAGAGAGAGCTAGAAACATCAATGATGAGAATTATCAATTGGCAGCTTCCTGCATATCTCCCACTGGGGATCAAGCCCATAACCACAACCCCGGGCATGTGCCCTTGGCCAGAATCGCACCTGGGACCCTTCATCCGCAGGCTGACGCTCTAGTCACTGAGTCAAACCAGCTAGGGCAACCATTTCATTTTTTAAATGGAGAAGTGTTGACCTAAAATAGTGATTTGTAAAAATATAGACCTAGTAAGGGAAAGGGCTTGATCCTAAATAAATAAGGAAGGTCAATTCCCCCCCTCCTCTCCCCCCCCCCCCCCGCCCCGCCCCGCCTCAGCTCTCTCTTCCTCTATTTGTGAAACGTCTTACAGAAAGGACTGAGCAATTTACACTTTTATAGACAAACATTCATTTTGTAGTTCGTCCTTCAGAATACCTATGTTCAGAGCAATCTGCGGCTGTTTTAAATACATGCAGTGGTGATATATAAAGAAATATGTGGAATTGTTTTAGACTATTGTCTGAAGCTAGTGTTCTTCCCATACTTCATTTCTTGGACAGAATGTTACGTTTCCACAAAAAGTTTAATAAAGATACTTTTAAAAAAAGGTACATATAGCCCTGCCCGGTGTGCATCAGTGGTTGAGCCTTGTCCTATGCACCAGAGGTCACAGGTTCGGTTTCTGGGCAGGGCACATGGCCAGGTTGCAGGATTAATCCCCAGTAGGGGGCGTTCAGGAGGCCGCCAATCTCATTGATGTTTCTATCTCCCTCTCTTCTCTCTCTGAAATCAATAAAAAGGGTACAGATATATGCGTGTCTATATGTATGTTTTTCTATGTTAAAAATAAACAGGCCACACCATAAAGCAGAATAAAAACAGAAACTTTCTTTAAAAAACAGACACAAGCAAATAGCAGGTGACAGACCGCATTTCCTGCAACAGTACTGTCAGTTGGGATACTAACAACAAACTAAAGAATCCTTGAGCTGAAACAACTTCCAGTTACCACCCAGCCCCACCATCTTACATAGAAAATTCAGGAGGTTCGGTTAAGAAAATCTGTGGTGTCTCTTATTCGAGAATTAAAACTGCTCTTTACAAAGAGTTTACCAGGATCAGAAACCAAAGAGAGATAAAAGTGTTGAAACAGACCAAAGGCTGTCTGCCGCCCTGGGCCCTGGGGTGGACAATGTGAACACAGAAACCCACTCAGCAGTGAGGCGGGGGGAGTGGGGGGAGCGGCAGTCACACAGGAGGAAAATGAGAGCTGAGACTCGGAGGGAGCTGAGCGACGCGCACTGGGTCCGGTCCCTGTGAAGCCGGGTTGTAGCTGGCCCTACAGAACACGCTCTGCCCTGAAACCACATTCTCACATATATAATTGAGCGAGCTACAGCGAGTCTGTAGTTCTGATATGAAAATAGATTTGACTGATCTAGAAGTTCTCTGTGTCCCCATCTGACACTGTTTCCCGTGTCCCAAATTCCGGTTATACAAAATTTAATATTGCACCTATAAAAATGCCTGGGTTTTTGGAGAGTCCACAGGATGCGATAGAAACCCTGAGGGGGGGGAGGGGGAGGGGCGTACATAGTGTAGACACTTGCGCACAAAGCAGAAGGGACTACTGTTACTGGAATATTGGATCCAGAGATTCCCTTCCATGACTTTTGGTCCATTGACTGCAAGTATTTTTGTTTTTCAACCCAAAGAACTCATGTGTTTATTTATTCCGCTCCCCCTCGCCCCACTGCAGCCTTGTCATGTCCTAAACAAAACTCCTGAACACACACCCTTTGCAGGAAGGCGTATGATTATAGATTCAAAGGGCCTTCATGTCACCTAACATCTTGTGACCATTGTGAATGTTCAAAAGCTCTGACAAATGCTCAAAAGCAAGATCAGAGAACCAAGTTGCTAGGAGCCCCATCTTCAGTGTAGCCAGGATCTAAGAAAACCTAAGGAAAGTTTTGGAAAATCTAGACCATCCATCACCCGGCAATAGGCCCTTTGATTCCTGCTGGGTCTACACCCACAGATAACATGATGGTTTGGAAAAGTCAGAAACACTCCTACGATCTTATTTTCAAGAAAAAAAAATGCAAAAAAAATTGAAAAACTAAAATAAATGAAAGAAAAGTGTGTGTGTGTGTGTGTGTGTAGGGGGTGGCAGGGAGAACTCTAGACTTGGAAATACCCTGAGGACTCTTAAGACACTTTCAAACATCTTCCTTTCCCCTTAAAAAAATGTCACTAATGATCAAAGGCTGAGGGAATGAAAGGCATTGTCCCCAGGGTCACACCACTAATTATATGACTGAATAGATCTCAAGTCTCTCGGATCTGGTTTGATGGTGTGATTAATAAGACACATCTCGGCCTAAGCCCAGCCCCATGTCTAGCACAGATGCCATTGGACTGCAGTGTTTAGATCAGTCAGTGGCTCCATGCCTAGAACAAAAGCTGATCAATTACAAGTCTGTGTGTAAACGTATCCAACTATGCGTTTTTGTTTCTGTGTGTGTGTGTGTTGCCCCAAGCTGTCTTTAAACTATTTTTCCTTGGTCCCCATTACTGGGAAATAGATAAATGGCCCATAAAATTCTGGATTTCTGGTCTCACGAAGATGAATGAGTACTGTCAACCGTGGGCCAGCATTGCTGCCTTTGAGATGCAGCCACTCCCTTTAGACAGGAAACGCGTGACCCAATTCCCCTCTGTTCCCAGCCTGCTCCATTCATTTCAGTTACTTGTCTCTCACTGACATTTGATATTCCCGTAGGCTTCCTATTAACAACTCCGTGTCACAGGGGTGTTACTTTGAAAAGACTCGCTTTGCCTTTCCATACAGAATACTTGTGCATATAGTGCGCCGTAGTGTACGTCAGTGGCCGAGAACGTGGGCTTGGGAGTTGGACTATTTTAGTTCAAATTCTAGTTTTAGCACTTGCTTGTCGTGCGAGCATGGGCAAACTTTTTAACAACTCTTGCCTCACTTACCTCATCTACAAAATGGGGCTGGTGATACTACTAAGCTCTAAGCTCATTGGGTTACTGTGAGCATGCATTGTGTTAATAAAGAATACATTTGCCAGAAAATGAGCTGTGTTCTTTTACATGTGTGTTAGCTACCGCTATATTACCTGCTTAGATCTGCCTGGTGTCCCCCAAAATGCAAATATGATTCATGAAGCAAAGTCAATGTGGTAAACTCTGGAGCTACATTTTTGGACTTGTTTTACTGAGAACACACACACACACACACACACATAAGAAAATACAACTTTTTTTTTTTTTTTTTTTGTAATTGACTGATCCTTCAACTGAAGCCTGTACCCTAATTATCCAGTGAGTATATTAGGATTTTAACATCTTTGCTCCTGCACTCTATTCTGATATAACAACCTAGAAAGAAAAGAACTAAACCAGTTAGAAATGAATTGAATAAACGAGTGAACCTCTTGTTTCTTTCTCTTTTTTTCCCACGTAAGACACCAAGGATGTAAGCACCTGAGAGCCAACAATATAATCTCATCCCTATGCCCACTGCAGACAAAACTAACCCATCATGGTGCTCCTTCCCCAAGGGTTTAGATCCGACCACACAATCCTCATCAGAGTGGTTCAGAAAGCCCCTCTCTTATTATTGGAGTTGACCCATCTGGTCCAAACGCTTTAGCTATTTCCCTGTCTGTTAACTGTACAATCATCCTGCCATATAATTTTAGAACCCAAGAGCCATCATCAATTTCATTCTCTCCCGGGACAGAGCATCCGTTCCAATATCCTGCCGATGAGACGCCGAGTATCTTTTGAGGCTGTCTCTTCCTCTCAGCTTCATGGTCTATGCTTTGGTCTGAGCTTTCACTGCTTCCCACCTGGGTAGGAGCACCGGCTTCCGAAGTTTCCCTGCCTCAAGTCCCCTTCAGGTGATTCTGCTTAAATTGATTTTTTCCAAGAGGCACAGGTTAAATCATGTCATTCCTTTCTTGGTGACCCTTCAGTGTCATTTCTATTTTCAGCACAATTATGGCCGAGTCTGCCCCGTATTCAGTACCTCCCATGCTCTGCCCTCCACTTCCATCCACAATCTTAGCCCCGCCTCTCCTGGAGTCTAGCCACGGCTGCTGAACTCAATTTCCTCAAAGTGGGTTCTAATTGTTCGCTCCTCATTTGCTCAAGGCGTGTCTATCTCCACATTTAAAATACATAATAATCTGTCTAATACCAACACCTCTATAAAGTACCCCAAGCACTTTTACTTAGTGAAAACCATGTATTCGATACATTTCTATAGTGTTCTGTATATATTTCCTCAAATATTCATATAGCTCATTGTGTTATTGCTAGTTGTGACTTACTAAAACTCTAACAACGAAGAAACTGTATTTTGTAATACCTACTTGGTCCATATCTGTATTTCCAAGTACCTAATATATGTACTTGTGCCTAAATGGAGACAGGAAAACAGGTAAAAGAGATGACACTCGTTTTGTTTCGCAATCCTATGGCAATTATGATCAAATATTAGGTGGAAGAGAATATTAAGACTTTTGATTGAAAGGGATTTTATGTATTGTAATTTTTAAGTATTCAGGTTTTGACACTTGTCAGAACAGATATGGAATTAAATTTGATGTAATGATAACATTATTTTAGTCTAACTACATATATTTTTATTTAGTGCTTACATTTTTCATTAATCTTTCAAAATAAACATTTAGCCCAATATATCAACAAGACGTGCCAATTCCAAAATGTTAGTGGGACTAGCCTTTCTCCAGTTGGCTCTGGGTAGCGAGTGGACTCTGGGCTTCATTTCAGTTTTATAAGGGCAAATGCTTATCACTCTCAATCACTCATTGTGCCTGCTGCGTCTCCAGTTTAATTTAAAGCCGGGCAACCAATAAAATCATAGAGCAAGGGGTCATGAGAGAAAGAGGAACAGAAATCGGTAGCTCACCAATTCTAGGTACTGTCTTTCAATGACTCGTTTTTATCCTTTAGTCTTAATATGACAACATATTTTGCAGTTGAGTTTTTTTCTGTTAGCAATTCAAAAATTCTTTTCTATTATGTTGATTTAAAAAACACACACACAATTTTGACACATAAGTAAAAGGCCTAAATGTACTTTAAGGTCACACTTTAGTATCTGTAAATAGGTAATTTTTTTTTTTTAAATCCCAAGGTGGAATGATTAAATAGGAAGCTAGCTAGACTGGGAGCTAGAAGACCGTATTCCAGTTGAGTATTTACTAGTGTTGGGATGCTGTGTAAGTACAGGGCTTCCAGACCGATTTGTAAGGCGGAGACCCAGTGACTGAAACCAGCATAAACAGAACAAGGAAGGAATCCATTTACTTAATAACCTGGCCTTCAAGGTACGACACGAAAGTAGGACTTTAGCTGTGGGCACAGGAGGGAGATGGCTTAGAAGGCTTGAATGTCACTTTCTATATTGTCAACATACACGCCCCCCCACCCATACACACACACACACAAATGCAGTGATTTCCATAAAACATACAACACATTTCACACAAGCTTCCTTATTTATTTATTTTTTAACATTTTCACTACAGGCAGCACCGGTTAGAGCATTTTCCTTGTGATTCCCTGTGCCTCCATCTTGGACTCATTTTCTTTCAGAAAGAAAATGAAATAATGTAAGATACTGCTTTCAAAGCCTTCGTTCAGTGGACAGACTAAAAAAATGTGCATTGAATTAGGATTTTAACCAAAGAGATGCAGTGATCCACTACCTAGCACTCAAAATGTTCGTTCCTTCTGGCCCAGGAGCAACTGGGACACCTGGCACTGTTCTCAGGGAAGTTCCTGGTGCAGTTGCCTCCTGAATGGGAAGGCGATGGGTGGGCTGGAGGGTCAACCAGTAGCATGTGTGACAGAAATCAGGCACAGTGGAAAAAGCAAGCAGGAATTTCTATAACATGCTTCCTGTAAAAATGGCGGGAACATCCTCTAGATTACTTCAGACGCTCTTTCAATAGTTACTGATGTTAAAGAGACAATTTTTCATCTGTGATGAGATGACACAAGATAAAGGTCTTTGAAAGCAAGACTATGAGGCATGTAGAGAAGTTGGTCAAAAGGTGGCACTTTTTATAGGACAGTTGCCAGCTATCAGCAGCACTACCGCCATCCCCCGGCACCAGCAGGTTATAGAACTTGAACCAGGTCACTCCCTTCCTTCACTTTTCTTCCTCAAGTACCCTAATTCCATTCCATAAAAATAACTACCTACCGAAACAATGCTAATTAGTAGGAATAGGTCTATTTAAAAATAACTATAATTAGTGCTAATTACCTTCCCCTAGGCTCACAAGGTGAAAGAGGGTTTATTATTAATTATTATTCTATCATAACCAGAAAAGACTGGTAGATCAAATTGTCTCAAGAGGCCTTAAGAAGTTAAAACTTCAATTTATTTATTTTTTAAACTACTATATTTTTATTGATTTTGGAGAGGGAGGTAGAGAGAGAGAAACATCAATGATGAGAGGGATTCATTGATCTGCCTCCTGCATGCCCCCTACTGGGGATCAGGCCCTCAACCCGGGCATGTACCCTGACTGGGAATGGAACCGTGACCTCCTGATTCATAGGTCAATGCTCAGCCACTGAGCCACATCACCTGGGCAAGCTTGAATTTATTAAACATGTACATCTGTACACATACATTCATGCTTATGTATGCAGAATGACAGATTCACACACACACCCACACACACCCATGGATGCACACACAATCACATACTTTTTAACCAGATTTCTTAATCATTCAGAAGAGGATCTGCTGTCAGATTCCGAAACAGGTAATCCAACTAATTTATGACACCTTAACACTTACTCTAATTTCCATTTTACAAACAACCCTAAATATATCCTCCCTTGAGCTGAACCAGTAATTCAGCTTATGCTAACTGTGGAACTTAAGGTAACAATCTCTGAGGTTAGAAATTATGCCTAATATATGCAATGTTTCTCTTTAGTCATGCTAATTAAAACAAAGACTGGAGTAGACAACAGATTCCGGGTATTTATGCAGAACTACCTGCAAATGCCCTTCATTTTCATCAAAACAAAATACCAAGGTGGCTTCTGTTGCCCAGAGGGCTATGTCATTGTCCCCTCCATTTTTATATGTGACACCTTTTAAAAGGAATGTTTGGCCCAATGGATAGAACATCAGCCTGCGGACCAAAGGGTCCCAGGTTCGATTCCTGTCAAGGGCATGTACCTTGGTTGCAGGCTCCTCTCTGGCCTGGACCCTGGTTAGGGCCTGTCCAGGAGGTAACCAATCAATGTGTTTCTCTCACATGGATATTTCTGTCTTTCCTTCTGTCTTCCACTCTAAAAATCAATGGAAAAATATCCTCAGGTGAGGATTAAAAAATAAAAGTAAAAAGGAATGTTTGAATTTTAGTCTAGCACCTTATAGATAGGTATACGTTTTTGTTGTTTAAATACTCAGTAAAAGTTTAAATGGTGAACCTAAATTCACTGCTTACAAATGAGAACTTGACTGTTCTTTAGCATGATGGAATAAAAATTGCCCTTGCTTGGGAGTAAAAATCAAAATTATAAAGTCCGTGGTACTGATACACTCGTTTTCCAGTTAAACCAGAGGTTTGGAACTAACAGGATGTGATTATGTGCATAAAATACCTTGTCTGTTGTTAAACTGAGGAATTATCGACAGATCATTGTTACTTTCATAAAGCACAGAATGAGCAACTAATTTCCTTCTGGGTTTTTCCAAAGAGTCTGACTTTCAAAAGCATCGGGAAATGCTATGGCACCCAGGCTTCTGCCTCTCACAATACACACGGCACCCATGTCCTTCCCGATTAAAGGAATAGAATGAAGCGGGCCTCCCTCCTGTAACAGCAGCCCAGCAGAGCCAGCAAGGGGCCACCCCCACGGAGGGGAGTCCACGCACTGGGGACCCAGCAATGGCTCCCCTCTTCCTGTGCACAGTGACCAACAAGAGGCTCTGCTTGAAGAAAACTTAAAATTAGGCATTTACTTTAGTGTTTGCTTATATTTGTTCAAATTATCTTCCCATTTCCCAAAGATCAGAATACAGTACATGGGGAAAATCCTGTGCACTTAACCAACGATACTGGGGACTTAGGTAGACTATCTCATGTCCATCAAAATCTGGTGGGGTGATCAAAGTCCACCCCCAGAGTGGACATCATCAGAGTTTTCAAGTGTGGATGAAAAGAGACCACATGCTAACTTGACCAGCTCAGGGGAGGCCTACATGGTAGCCTTGCAAACTCAGAGACCTAAAGTCACCACAAAGGATGGTCTGAAATTAACGCTTTAACTAAAAGCAGTTATGGTGGGTAGTCATGTCCTATGTGGGTATCTTCCCTGACAAAGGTCAATCTTGACCTTAACTGAGCCTGTCTATTGTCTTTTTGCATCTACGGTAACATCTCGTTGGAATGTCCAAGTAATTTTCCTTTTTCTGGACCCCTCAAAGCACAGGCACAACTCCAGGAGACCACAGATCCCCTCATGGTTATTGAGTTAATTGTTGACTGTTAACTATCCTGTACCCACTTAAAAGAAGCAGATGTCTATCATTTGACTTTTTATCCAGTCCCAGAGGTTTCCCCGCTTTGCTTTCTCCCACCTCGCTAACCTATCACCAATGGATTTCATGTAACCCGCTTTCTTCTCCTCTTTTGCTTGGAACGTATAAAACAAGGTGAAAAACTGCCCTTCTCCAGAGCATTATCTCAATCTGCTGAGATTCTGCTTCCTGGCAGTTGTTGACAGTTTGGCTCAAACTCACAAAATATCCACAGGTTTGAATGTTTCTTACATTATCACAAGTCAGTAGGGTCAATAGTGGTAGCAATATCCTCGGTGGCGGCGATGATAGTAATGGTACTATTATTAGTAGCAGTGGCAGCAGCTAACATCCACGGGAGGGGAAGGGAGGTGACTCAGTTCTACCAGGCACCAAATGCAGTCTTTTACACGGATAATTTCATTTAACCCTTACTTTAGCTCTATGATATAGATACTGTCATGCCCATTTTACAGATACTGTGTCTGAGCCTTAAAAGTGTGCAATACTTTTCCAAAGCCATATAGCCAGTAAGACACATAATCAATACCTGACCTTATACCTGGCACAGTGAAGACTTTTCTCCATGGAAAGGGAGCACAATAAGAAGAATGAGACGAAAAGTGTGCCCAGTTGAACAAGCTCAAGAGGTCCTGCAGCGAGTAACTGCTTGAGCCAATGGGAGAAGGTAAAGTGAAAACAATTTGGGTTTACTCTTCCGGACACATTAAAGCAGTTAACACCAGAGCCTTAAGCACTGGAAGCCCAGCCCCAAGTGAACCGTTGAGGACCCAGAGGCCAGAAAAGGAGAGGATTGTCTTACACCAGCTCATCTTGGTGACAGAAAAAGAAAGACCCCATTCTTGTGGCTCCAGGGCGCCTCTTGTCACGCCAGAATGTCACCCTAGGAACCATCCATTATTGTCCAGAGAGACAAGATGCAAAGCGAGGGCATGCTTCTGACCGAGGTAGCGGATGCTCTCAGCTCTTCTAGTTGCCCAAAGTGAGAGGCACAAACTGTTCATCTCTCAGACATAGCCTCCAATCACACATTCACTGACAGATGTCCGTGGGACCCTACTAAGCATTAGCCATGGTGCTAGGTGCTGGAAAGTCCCAGGCCTGGGGCAGGTCTACAGTGAGCACTTACTTATTGAGGTGGGCAGCGTTTTGCTCAGGTGGACAGCATGGATCCACCGGCCAGCCTCTCCATAGCACGGTGCCCACTCCATGTGTCCCTGGAGTGAAGCCTTGATTTTGAACTTCAGCTTGCCTGGTCAGTTTCTCACTCTGAGAGCCAGGGCGTGTCCCTGAAATCTTCAGTCACTGACTGGGATCCTGCTTGCACCCAGACAGCCAGCCTGCCATGGGTCTGACTTCCAATATCCCTGTCACGCAAAGATGCTCACTGCTATGTCACACCCATATCCAGAATCTCTTGGATTCTTCTTGAATTACATTTCAATTTTCCATACCTAAGTGCAGATGTAAGTGGTCTGTAGTATGAACCAGACTGGGGACAGTTAAAAGGAATCAGCCCAAAGAAAATAAAAATAAAATTGATACCACAGCTCACACCTGTGCAGGAAACATCCTCAGTAGGAGACAAAGACAAGGGTTAACACTCGGACAAGTAAATGAGAGTGTTAATTGGTTCACGTGGCAGGTTATTCTTTGACACTTTGTGTAATGAACATTGTAGGACTATTCCCAGAGTAGAGAAATTCTTCATTCTCTCTCACCAGTTTCCTCCATCTCCATGGATGAGTCTCCTTAGCCACACTGTGTATGAAATCTAACACACAAGCTCTAGACACAATTTATATCTGATCCGAGATATTTTTCTAGCTATATATTAAGATTTGGGGCTATGAGATATTACAATATGAATTCTCCTGGACAATCAAAGCCCAGGTTTTATTTTTGAAATATTCTTTCCTGTGGGCTAAAGAGCAGAGAGTTAGGAAGAAATTCATATGATTTCTAGTTTCTGATTCTTATCCTGTTACATTCCTGCTCCTGAATTCCATAAGATATTTTAATAATAATACATGGATAAGATATTTCATAATACATTAATAAGATAATTCTGGGTGAGTTTTATAACTTGGTGGGGGGAGAGGGGAGAAACAACAAAACACCTCAACTAACAATTGATGTAAGCAACATGGCATTTTATTTTATTTATTTTTTCTTTCTCTTTCATCATTGATGTTTCTATCTCTCTCCCCCTTTCCCTTCCTCTCTGAAATCAATAAAAAAAATATACACAAAAAGACTTCCTGTGGTAGTGGATTTGAGTCAACATGCAATCATACTGAAATGACAGGTAGCCATATTCTCCAACACCCAATGTTTTCGGGACTCACTGCCACATTACAGAGTGAACACAGACTGGTAGAATCTATTTGGACACTCATCCCTTAATCTCTGTGTAGCGCAAAGAAAGGCAAGCGTGCATTTTTTTTTAAATAAGAGCTAACATACATTTCTAAGTACGAGGCTTATGAATTAGCAATGGTACCAATGGGGAATTTCACAGCTCTGCCACTGATTATGAAACATAAAAAGTTATGTTGCTACCCTGTAGTAATTTTTGCACAGTTTTTAAAGCCTATTTTCTAATTAGTGTAATGAAAATCAAATTTTATACTTGGGCAAGGTGATCGATTATGTCAACTGCTCTTCCTTCATCTTAGTTTGAATGTTTAAATTGCACATTCATGATGCAAGTTGTGAGGCATTTGATAAAGAGATAGGACACATCCTGAAATGTTATAAAGCAGCAGCATTTTAAAGGAAATAAACCTTATCTGATCAAGCTCCAGAGTCTGATTTTACCTACTATAAAGTGTACATGGTCTAGATGTTTGCTCATTATACTTCTTGACATATTTTCCTACGTTACGTTCATATAAAGGATGAGAAAGCATACTTGAGAAAGCCTTAGCCTATTCCTCAAAATAAATAATAATATAGTTTATAAAATACCAAGTTTCCTCCTGCACGCCCCACACTGGGGATGGAGCCCACAACCTGGGCATGTGTCCTGACCAGGATTCAAACCCTGACCTCCTGGTTCACAGGTCGACGCTCAACCGCCAGCCACGTCAGCTGGGCTCAGCCAGACTTGATTATGATGCCACACAAGGCTGATTCTCGGCAACCAGGCCTGTGTGCTTGTTGTTGATGCCATTATGTTAACATCAATGGAGTTATGACCAATGAAAGTATCCAAATAATTAAAATTAAGTTTTACTTGTCTACCAATCAAGTTAAAAGGGCTGATGACCTTATAGCTATCTTTATATATTTATTCCAGCTCATTTTGATAGTATTTTTGAGATGGGCTGTAAAACATATAGGACTCAGGGGTCCTCAAACTTTTAAACAGGGGGCCAGTTCACTGTCCCTCAGACTGTTGGAGGGCCTGACTATAGTTAAAAAAAAAAAAACTATGAACAAATTCCTATGCGCACTGCGGGCCCGGGACGAGTCAGCTGCTAAGCAGGACAGGCAGCAGCACCCAGCGGGCCAGATAAATGTCCTCGGCGGGCCGCATGTGGCCCGCGGGCCATAGTTTGAGGATGCCTGAATAGGTTATAAGATGCACATGGAATTCCAGGGCAGTGGTTCTTGAAGACAAATGCATGCTCTTCTACAAAAACAATTTATAGATGAAAAATACTAGTAACTGGAGGGCAGTGCTGCCCCCTAGGAAACATTTTTTTTAAAACTGGGTGGAGGAGTGCACCTGGAATCTAGTGGTAAAAGCCAGGGATGTTGCTAAACATCCTACAATGCACAGATGGTCCTGCACAAAAGAAGTCTTCCTGAAGATAACTGTGCTGAGGTTGTGGGAACTCTACTATTGGGGGCCCAAACCCATAGTAGATCATTTCAGTTATTTTAACTGAGTGAGATGTGGGACCCATATCTTGCAGTTGACAGAGGAAACTCATGGATAGGGAACTTCATGGTGACATCAACTACAGGCTCCTTGGAAGATAAGAGCACTCCAAATTCAAATTATTATTCTTTTTTAAAAATTTACCTTTATTTTTAAAATATATTTTTATTGACTTTAGAAAGAAAGGGAGAGGGAGAGAGAGACAGAAACATCAATGATGAGAGAGAATCATTGATTGGCTGCCTCCTGCACGCCCCCTACTGGGGACTGAGCCCGCAACCCGGGCATATGCCCTTGACCAGGATCGAAACCAAGACCCTTCAGTCCACAGGCCGACACTCTATACATTGAGCCAAACCAGCTAGGGCTCAAATTATTTTTTGATCAAGGAAAACTCCTAGCAATAAAATGAGAACGGCTAGGTTTTTTAAATCTATAAAATGTTTTTGTAGAACAGCATGCATTTGTCTCCAAGTACTTCACAGATTTTTGTTCATTTGACATTATAAAATATCTTCAATGTAAGAAAAATCCGTAATTTTACACCGGGAAGTTATGCCTCATGAGGAAACAGCCAGGCCTCTGTGCTAACTTCTTTTGCAAATAAGTTAATTAATTGTGTGACACCTGAGTGTCATGGCCCAATGCAAGAAAATATGATTTTCATTGGAGACCCCCGGCAGGAACTGACTCTGCCCATTTGAAGGAGAAGCTATACACATTCCCCAGGAACAGGGTGGCAGAGAATGTTGACTGTGACAGCAAAGGCGACGCTCAGGACAGATATTTCATAACTCAAAATCGCAGAAGCACAGGGAAGCCATTCCGAGCCTTATAAGTAAAACACAACGAGCCCTTGATCCAGCATCCTGGAAGGAAGCCAAGTCACCATGGTAATGAAGTGAGAATGATTACATTTAAAGGGACCTTTAGGCTGATACTGGTCAGTTTGTTGTTGGTGTGTATCAGTTGAAGATAATGCTTGGCCTGGGCTAAGGCTCAGAAATGTAAGAATACCAGTGACACTAAAACATGATAAATGGACCAATAAGAGGCACACTTATTCTCATCTTCATGACCATTGTTCTGATATGGATTCTTGTCAGCTCTTACTAAAATCTTGAACAATATGGTCTAAATGGTCTGTCTGCCACCAAGACCCCCATTTCTCTCTCTCATACGTACACACACAATCACAATTTTCAATTAAATGCGATTCTGAAAAGATGCTAATGAAAATCAGGAAAAAATATTAGTTTCCAAGTGCACCACCATCCTAATAAATTATGTTTCTACGTTTTTCACTTCATTTCATTATTCCCATTCTAACAGTATGGTAATCAAACAATATAATTTTTTATCATAAATTGTTCTCTTATATATAATAATCTGTTTCTATTTGATTTATAATCTCCATTACTAGAGTTTTTATCGGTATAGTACAATTTTCAATGCGGTTAATGTGTCACAAATGTACTGCTAATAAGAATGTTGTAAGGAAACCTTGTTTATTCCCTTTCTTTTTAGATGAAGATGCTCATGGCAGTGTCCCTTATTCTGAGCAATTCGGGTGTTTCTAAGAATTCTCCAGCAGCAGATTAGGATTTCAGGGTGAATATCCAGGGGTCCTCAAACTTTTTAAACAGGAGGCCAGTTCACTGTCCCTCAGACCGTTGAAGGGCCAGACTGTACTTTAAAAAAAAAACTATGAACAAATTCCTATGCGCATTGTGGGCCCGGGACGAGTCGGCTGCTAAGCAGGACAGGCAGCGGCACCCGGCGGGCCGGATAAATGTCCTCAGCGGGCCGCATGTGGCCCACGGGCCGTAGTTTGAGGACGCCTGAATAGACACTCCCCCCCCCGCCCCATTTCATAAAAATAATAAACTGCTCTCTGAAAAATGTAGCAGCTAACACGGGATTCTGGTAATGCATAAAGATATGCTTCAGAATACCTTCATTTGGATGTAGTGTTCCCTTTATCATTAACTTTTATTAATTCATAAAGATATCCCAGAACTTACTGTTAATCTAGAGTTTTGCATACTGAGCCTAATGCTGAGGTCTCTCTTAGACAGACTCATCCTTGTGTATAGTCAGGGTTTAGTTTGCCACATTGTTTCATGGTGTTTTTTTTTTGTGTGTGTGTGTGTGTTTTTTGGTTGTTTGTAATTATTCATCAAAAATACCTGAGGGTTACTTATGGGCAAGACTCGGCCATAGGCATACAGAGAGGAAACATGTGTAGTCTGTCTTCCAGAAGTTTGTAACTGGTAGGAAGAACAAGCTACATGTTCAAATAACTACGACAGTGTGAAACGGGATAAATGACAGAGCAGAGAGGATTATGGCAGTGAAAGTTTAGTAGCCAGACATAAAATAGGAAAGGCTTCGGGAAGTCGTGGCATTTCAGCTGGGCCTCGAGGAAGGAATAATCTAGGAATGGAGGGCAGGGCGTGCCAGGGGAGAAATGCAGGGGTGGGCAAACTTTTTGACTCGAGGGCCACAATGGGTTCTTAAACTGGACCAGAGGGCCGGAACAAAAGCATGGATGGAGTGTTTGTGTGAACTAATATAAATTCAAAGTAAAGGAGCGGAGGGGAGAGCAAGAGAACCGGATAGAACAGCCTGATCCGGCCCGCGGGCCGTAGTTTGCCCACGGCTGAATTAGAGTAACGGCATAGAGGGAGGAAGAGCAGTGGTTTCTAATGGGGGAAGAAGACCTGTACCCTCTAAATTATAGTGACATTGTGTGGGTCTGCGAGCACATGTTTTTAAGTGGCTCAGATTTTAAGAGCCACCACTGGCTGTACCACCTTTAATAAAAAAAAATACAATAATAAAAAATTTTAAAAAAGGAGTTGAAGCAATGAGAAGAGGAGGGAGGGAATCCTCAAGATACATGTTCATTATTCAGTTTACAAATTAGTGGGGATAGGATTAGCTTACAAAACCCTACGTCTTGGGCTTATTTTAATGCCCAACATCTTAATTTTAACATTAATGTTTGAGGAGATAAAGTGGAACCATTCCTTGGTAGGACTAATGTCTTATGCGTGATCACTTGATTTTTTCCCCTTTAAAACTCACTTCTCTTTTTCAATATAAATCTTTTCAAATATACTTGAGATCCATCCCTAGTCCTATGAAGAATACATATTCCATGTGTATCCCATATGTATATTTCATATGTATCCACCTATTCCCATTTTAGAAATAAGAACACTAAGATCAAAATAATTGAATAACTTACTCAAGATTCAACAGCACAGTTACAGAGCTGGGACTTGTGTTTGGAAATCTGTCTCCTAATTCTTTTCTTGTTCTCTATCACCTGTTCCATACTAAATCTACTTGGAGATGAAGGGTTGGGAATATGGGGCTTTAATGCAGGTGAGGGTCACTTTAATGCTACTTCTCTCAACTCCCATTTCTTATACCTGTACTTCCTGACTTTCCTTCTTCTATTCTTCTGTGTTTTGCCACTTCTCCATCTGTTTTCTTCTTCTATTTATTCTTTTTTTTTTTTGCAGTATCATTTCATTTTTCTTATTGCAGTAAGAATGCTAACATGAGTTCTTTTAACACATTGCGGACCAGTAGTTTTATTGCTAGCTTTACCCAGTGGCCAGATAAGTTTCTATTGAACGAATACAAAAAACCTTTTACATAAATGTTAAAGGCACGCTTTAAAATTAAATACCCATTGCATTTTGAAGTTATTTATTACATGTCCTTACAAGCTAATATCTTTTTAAAAGTATGATACTTTGTAAAACACTGGGTAATATGAAGCGAGAATTCTCATGATCCATCCACAATGTGTTAAGTGTGCATACAGTATTGTTAAGTATAGGCACAATATACAGATCTCTGGTACTTACTCATCCTATATAATGAAAGGATAATATGCAAATCAGCTGAACGGCTGAACAGCCGGTCGCTATGACGTGCACTGATCACCAGGGGGCAGACGCTCAACACAGGAGCTGCCCCTTCGTGGTCAGTATGCACCCAGAGGGCAAGTGTCGCTCAGCCACAAGCTGGGCTGATGGCTGGCGAGAGCAGCAGTGGTGGCGGGAGCCCGCCTCCGTGGCAGTGCTAAGGATGTCTGACTGCAGCAGGGAACAGGCCTAAGCTGTCAGTCGGAAATCCCCCAAGGGCTCCCAGACTGCGAGAGGGTGCACACAGGCCTCCCCCCACGCCCCCCCGCCACACACACACACACAAATGTCGTGCACCGGGCCTCTAGTTTTATATAACTGAAACTTTACTATTGAACAGCAACTGCCTCTATCCCTAAGCAACCACCTTTCTACTCTCTGCGCCTATGACTTGGACGCTTTCAGATACCTCCTGGTAGTGAAACCATGCCGTGTTAGTCTGTAGGTGTCTGGCTTATCTCACTTAGCACCATGTCTTCAAGGTTCATCCGTGCTGTAGCTGGTGTCAGATTTCTTTCTTCTTTTAACGCTGAGTAATATATTATTGTGTGTATGTAACATGTTCCTTATCCACTTCTCCATCAATGGGCATTTAGGAAAACAATTTCATTCATTAACACTGCATGGTACTGGCTGGAAGATATCCATCTGTTTCCTTAAAGGACATTTCACTCCTGTTTCCCTTCTCTTTGCAGCGACCATGCTATTTGACAATTGATGATTAAACGCCCCAAGGTAGATTTTCTGTTGTAAAATGTCTGTCCTAAAACATCAATTTCTCTCCCATTTTTAGAATTCCTGGAAATTAACATGATGTACTTCTTTGTACTTTAGATGTGGACTAGATTCCAGGTAGTGCATATTCTCTGAACTAAGAACTGAAAAGAGGAAAGGGGGGAAAGAAAGAGATCTGATGTTCCATTGAAGAATATAATGGAAACACAATTACTAATTTCTAAAGTGTCTCAAATATAATAAGCAGAAAATTGCCTCTTGACAATTTAATGATGTAGAATAGAATAACTTGGTAGAATTGTCATCTGAAAATGGAAAATTAGGGTTTTATAAAAAATATTGTATCATCTTGATTATTATTCAGATCTAATATGAATTCAGAAGCTCTTGAGCATCCTGGGAATTTCAAATGCTTACCCTTTGTTGATTTTCAAAGAAATCCAGCTCTTACACTGATATCTGTCAATACTTGGAACACAATGTGAAAGCCTCTTCAGTATTTAGTTTATGATTCTAACTGGTTTCTCCTCAAGTTTTCTTTTTACATTTTTTCTCGAGGGAGAGGACAACTATTTTGTATGCTTTAAAATATACAGTGTTCAGATAGGCTGTCAAAATTCATTTGAGAATGCTGATAGAAGAGACCAACTCCTTTTCACTACTTCTAAGAGTGCTGGTGAGAGAAGAATAAGTAAATTTCACTTAAATTTCCCCGCAATATGTACTGTTGTTCGATTGTGAGGGGAAATGACCATGAATGATGCTTCTTGACACATTGATAAAACAAGCACTGAACTGTCAGGTGTCACAGAAGAGCTAGGGATACGTAGCTTAAAAGTTTAACATTATAGCCCTAGCTGGTTTGGCTTAGTGGATAGAGCATTGGCCTGTGGACTGAAGAGTCCGGGTTCGATTCCCAGTCAGGGCACATGCCTAGGTTGGGGGCTTAATTCCCAGTAGGGGGTGTGCAGGAGGCAGCCAATCAATTATTCCCTCTCATCATCGATGTCTCTTTCCCTCTCCCTTCCTCTCTGAAATCAATAAAAATATCTTTTTAAAAAAGTTTAACATCATAGGGAGAGGACTATCAATATAGCTATCAAGCCATTAAGCTCCAAATAGAATGAGCGACTTGCCCTGGTTCGCTGGGATTTTCCCAGTTTGCTAGTGAATGCCCTGTGTCCTAAGAATACCCTCAGTTCTGAGCAAATCAGGACAATTGGTCATGTTAGCTCTACACCAAATAGAAACTCAAGCATCATGTAGGCTTATGAGAGGGTGAAGAGTAAGTCTTCTCTCGTGTAGACTTGAGAAAAGACAAGAGAATCAAAAGAACTCACTTTTCAGCTGAATCAATAGCTCTGTGAACATGCTCTATCACTCTGATAATAACACTGTGTCCTAGGTATTATCACCTCAGTTCCCTGAATGATTATGTCTAAGGCGCCACAGTTCATAACAGAGCAAACTCAAACCCAAGTACCTTGAATGCTCTTGCATGAACAAAGTCTATCCATCTTCTTGGCCTTAGTCAGTGGAGGCACAGGGCAGACCCAATCAGTAGTATGGGCTCTTCTCTGAAAATAATAGCTGTCAGTTTAGGTTTGGTAATTGAAGGGAAAATTGGGCAGCCTGAAGTTTAAGGTTCCATCTGCTGACGATACGGATAAGGAAAGTTGGGACGTTTCAGTCAGCAACATTCTAAGCCCAATTATTTTTGTCTTCCAAACCTCAAACTTGGAAGGAGAACAAGGACCTGCTAACACCAAAGATGCTTGCCCACCTCGGGAATGGCTATGAACACGGCTGAGGAATACGTCATTTTGGAAGAGAGAGAGAAGGTGATGAATGTTTAGATGAAAAAAAATATGGCACAGAGATAAACACTAAAAAAAAACAAAACAAAAAAACCCACAAATGGATTGAAATAAATTTATGTCCCTCTTAGGCCACTCATTAGGTATATGCTCTTGAGTCTGTTTCTTAAATTATGAGTTTCAAGTGGTTTAATTTTTTTTTTAAATTTAAAGTTAACTATAATAATTGAAATGTTGTCTCTGACTATATAGTAAAATGATTCATAAAATATTTAGCAGAGTGTCTGGCCTTTGATGGTGCCGAGTAAAAATAAACAGCGATTCTTATTGTGTTAAGAGAGAGGTCAAAGTTTTTACTTAAAATTCAATATAAATATATATGTGCAAATGTTTGTGTACACAATACATAACAGACAGTCTGGAAGAATATAGAAAAACAATTACAATTGTTATTTATAGTGGTTGGTCTACACATTTCCTTCTGCTCTCTGATTGATGGTGAAGGAAAATGAACATTAAAAAAACACAATATTTTAAGCCAATTGAACATTCTAGACACTGGCAGATAAAAGGCATGTGTTTTGCGGCAAAGCTTATGTGCATCAGTGGTATTTTCTTTTGAAGGTAGAACGTAAATATTTTTAGTGAGAGTTTAAACAATATTTACTTCTTTTGATTGAGAGATGTATTTATTCAGCTTTAGCAAAGCTGGACCCAAAGACAGGGTGATTTCTGAGTTATCTGGTCTTGCACCCTATCAGGGACTAATTTGCTTAGACAGTTCTTGGATTCAATGACTACTGATTCCCCATTCCCATTTGGCGCTGCACAAATCAATTTCCCCTCTCAGTCTCAATTTCCTGTCCTTTAACATGTCAGGATTAGAGTAAACAGGTTTCAGAAACGCAGATGTGTCGTTTTTCTTTGTTTTTCTATTTTTGTGTAGAAACACATTGCAAACCTCTTCACTGATGCTATCCAAGAGCGGAGCGAGGGAATGGCTCTAAGGAAGGATGGAGGCAAAGGGTTTGGTAAACGACCCATAAGTCCTGCAGAAGAGAATGTGGATCCTATTTACCAAACTCTTTGCCTCCATCCTTCCCCAGAGGCATTCCCTCGCTCCTCTCTTGGATAAAAAAAAAAAAAAGGCTTTGTAATGCTCTGGAAAGAAACTCTGCCCTCAGTATGGGCAGGATTGGACCCCCCCCCCCCCATGCTTTGCTGCAACATCAACGTCAAGTCCCAAGTTCATAGGAAAATATAATCCTTCCTACTGCACTAGAACATATTAAATATTTGTTAAGCAACGGGATTGTCACTGAGGAGGAGAAGTTTCAAAGAGTGCAAAGACACAAAGAAACACAGCTGAGATGGCCAAGGCTGAAGAAGCTAGTGAATTAGGAAAAGATACACTGCAATTCAGTCTTAGGATCATTCCACAATGCAATGCACCTCCAACCCTTCTTTCCCTCATGCCAAAACACAGCATAGACACAGGATGGGAGAGGAGGAAGAGGAGGAAGAGAAGGCGAGAAAATTTCGGGATACAGCGGACCCCAGGCTGTTGGAATATGCTTCACATCAGAGTGGAGGTTTGCTGCCATTACGTGTTTGAAAGGTTCATTTATTTGGTAATTCATTCATTAACAAACACGCATTGAGCTACTATTATGTGCCAGATATTGTGTGAAGTACAAAAGATACAGACAACCCTGAAAGGCTTTGAAAATTGGTGGGAGGAGAAGAAAAGAAGTTAACAAGCATGATTCCACTGACACCCTATTACAATCAGGAAAAATAAAGAACTTTGGGTTAGAAATTTGGAAGAGAAAGGGGAATTAGAGGGAATAAGAGTTTTTGCCCAGAAGTTGGTACGTGGAAGTCTGAAGAGGAGGAAAATCTAGGGTGTATATTACGGCAGTATCCCAGGGTGGAAGCAACAGTCAGCCCAACAGTCTGCCTCAGGATTCCTGCCCCAGTCACTCCGTACGGCTGCGTCATAGCCATCATCTACCATTTAGAAAACAGCAACAGCAACCATCGCTAAAATGTATTGAATACTTGCATGAGCCCTCATTCCGGTTGTCACATGTAATACTCATTACAATTTTATGATGTAGGCACCATATTTAATTTGATTTTCCAAACAAGAAAACAAATTAAGAAAGATTAAATTACTTGCCCCAGGGTCACAGATTCTGGAAGTTGCCAATCTCGGATCCCAGTCCAATTCTGATTAATATTAGGAACTATGCTTTTAATCAACTTCTATTAGGGTTCACTTAAGCCACCTGCC